>NW_015538055.1:424205-426143 GCF_001515605.1 Sinocyclocheilus anshuiensis | reverse complement strand
TGAAGATCATGTGACACTGAAGACTGGAGTAATGATGCTGAAAATTCAGCTTTGATCACAGCAATCATTTTAAAATATGTTCAAATAGAAAGCAGTTATTTTAAATAGTACGTTATTTCTTGATATTTCTGTCCCCCTCACTTCTGAAATGATGGCTACGCCCCTGGATCCTTGTATTATGTCAAAGGAGAGTTTTGTCTGAGTCAGAAAGGGGAAAAAAAGGGTTTGAAAAAATACATTTAAATGCATATCTGATATTCCATATGTCTTTGGTCAGAGGAAAAGATACAGACTGTCTATCAAAAGCCACCTTCATCTGAGGTCAGTGATATTGCAACAGAGCAAATGTAGCTGAAGGTACAGTACTTAAGTTTCCACAACAGTTTTTATTTTCAAACTAACTTTTGCTAGACAGAGTTAAATCATCTGGAAATCTTATTTTTTGCTTTTTAAATTACAGCAGTCAGAATTGGTGACAACAATGCAGTCATTTTAGCATAAACTAATTTTAAAAAGGAAAAAAGAGGAGAAACTAAACAGTATACACACACAAACACACACACACACACTAAATCAACTCACTAAATTGAGGCACTTAAACAACATATATGTAACGCGCGTCGCGGCGCGAGGGCAACCCTCCCTCTCAAACAGTGAATAACGGAAATGAGCAAGAAGGGAGTGCACTGTTTCTAGATTTGGGCCAGTGACCAGAAGATTAGACTCGCTCAAGAGACAGTGTCAACAAGGAGAAAGGCAATGGCGACAACACTGGCTGCGTTAGAAACAGGTAAGATGTATTTGGGGGAAAAAATAATGAATACAAATAAAATAAAGCATTGAAATTTAAAACAACATCACAACATGACACAAAAGAAAAGTAATGGCAAAAATCAAAATAAAGACTTGTTCCAAACAAATTTAATTGTACCTTATTGTGACCGTTTACATATATTTATATTTCCTATTTAGTTTTGTGACTATTATTGATTGTTTACCTCTTTTTTGACCTATTTAGATTCAAGCTAATAAAGTTAATTGACCCTTACTTGGCTAATATGTGTATAACATTTCTTTTCACCTGTTTATTCAATTTGTTTCTAATTGGCTTATTTGATGTAAAATAACTTTAAATTTGAATACAATTCTTCCAAATGATAACCCTTTGAAATACCTTTTTCACCCTCGTTTTCCAGAAAAAGAAATATATATTTATATATATATATATATAACCAAATAATTCGATGAAATAAAATACAGTAGAATTTAAAAGTAAAAAAACAACAATAGAAAAATGAAAATCACAACAAATCAAATTAACTGCTCACAATAGCAGACTCAATCTGAATTAGGATTCCACTAAATCTCAGTTCCAGTTCACTGCTGTGGAGTGCACTGTTTCTAGATTTGGACCAGTGACCAGAAGATTAGACTCGCTCAAGAGACAGTGTCAACAAGGAGAAAGGCAATGGCGACAACACTGGCTGCGTTAGAAACAGGTAAGATGTATTTGGGGGAAAAAATTATGAATACAATTAAAATAAAGCATTGAAATTTAAAACAACATCACAACATGACACAAAAGAAAAGTAATGGCAAAAATAAAAATAAAAACTTGTTCCAAACAAATTTAATTTTACCTTATTGTGACCCCTTATATTTATTTATATTTTCTATTTAGTTTTGTGACTATTATTGATTGTTTACCTCTTTTTTTACCTATTTAGATTCAAGCTAATAAAGTTAATTGACCCTTACTTGGCTAATATGTGTATAACATTTATTTTCACCTATTTATTCAATTTGTTTCTAATTGGCTTATTTGATGTAAAATAACTTTAAATTTGAATACAATTCTTCCAAATGATAACCCTTTGAAATACCTTTTTCACCCTCGTTTTCCAGAAAAAGAAATATATATTTATATATATATATATA
>NW_015538055.1:418911-423389 GCF_001515605.1 Sinocyclocheilus anshuiensis | reverse complement strand
TTGGGTCTTTTGGTTCTGGGGTTCTCGTCTCATTGGTTTCAGCATTTGTCGACAGGGTCCTTGGGGAGCAACACATGAGCCCTGGAACACCCGCCTCTGCACTTCGAGAATCATCAAAGCTTGCATCTCGTCCGCCTGCTGAAGTATGATCAATAGAGTGGGCTTCTTGGAGTTTTCCTAACTCCTCCTGAAGCACATCTGAGAAGGGTCTCCCGCTTTCTTTAGCAAGAGCCTTCAACATTCCAATGTACCCTTCAGTGACCGCACCACTAGCTGTTCGATTACAGACGCTAGCTAAAGCTCGTATTTGAAATGTAACACTTGGGTTCAAGAGGCTTCCCAAGGTTAAGGGTAACAAGGGCGTTAAGTCCAGCATCGCAGAACTGTGAGCATATTCCACTATAGCATTGCGATGGAACTCAGAAGTTGGGTCATCGATCATCAAATTTTGTTTGACTGAGCCATACTTTTGCAAGTATGTCTCCAACTCATTGTCTGCCTCGGTCAGTGTGAGGCCTTTGACTATGACCGCATTTGCCACGTTCACATTTTCTCTTTCTATGATTTCCATAATCACAAATGTAAGGTCAACACTGGATTTTCTTTCGTAACAAATTGTCGTCTTCTGCCTTTTCTACAGCTGAACTTGTTGCTAAGCAACTGTCTCCTGGCTGGCTCGCCAACATTTTGTAACGCGCGGCGCGAGTGCAACCCTCCCAGTGAATAACGGAAATGAGCGAGAAGGGAGTGCACTGTTTCTAGATTTGGACCAGTGACCAGAAGATTAGACTCGCTCAAGAGACAGTGTCAACAAGGAGAAAGGCAATGGCGACAACACTGGCTGCGTTAGAAACAGGTGAGGATAAAAAATAAAGCATTGAAATTTAAAACAACATCACAACATGACACAAAAGAAAAGTAATGGCAAAAATCAAAATAAAGATTTGTTCCAAACAAATTGAATTTTACCTTATTGTGACCGTTTATATATATTTATATTTCCTATTTAGTTTTGTGACTATTATTGATTGTTTACCTCTTTTTTGACCTATTTAGATTCAAGCTAATAAAGTTAATTGACCCTTACTTGGCTAATATGTGTATAACATTTATTTTCACCTATTTATTCAATTTGTTTCTAATTGGCTTATTTGATGTAAGAATAACTTTGAATTTGAATACAATTCTTCCAAATTATAACCCTTTGAAACACCTTTTTCACCCTTGTTTTCCAGAAAAAGAAATATATATTTATATATATAGATAACCAAATAATTCGATGAAATAAAATACAGTAGAATTTAAAAGAAAAAAAACAACAATAGAAAAATGAAAATCACAACAAATCAAATTAACTGCTCACAATAGCATACTCGATGTGAATTAGGATTCCACTAAATCTCAGTTCCAGTTCACTGCTGCTTACACGAGATCCTTCTTCCGCAATTGAATTTCTGAGCAACGTTCAGTCAGAAAGGGAGGAAAACATACACACAATCCTACCACTTGGTTGATTCCTTGATCCACAAAGCTCGGTCCTTATATGGGCATGGCTCGCCAGTTCTTGCACGCAATGACGGCTGTAATGCTCTTTGCACATCTATGCAAATTCAACGTGTTAATGTTAGATGAAAATGAAGTTAAATATGTTGAATGTTTATTTGCGGGATTAACTGCTGTATATTAGGATGTATATTTTTATACATCATAAGTACCTTATTGTGACCGTTTACATATATTTATATTTCCTATTTAGTTTTGTGACTATTATTGATTGTTTACCTCTTTTTTGACCTATTTAGATTCAAGCTAATAAAGTTAATTGACCCTTACTTGGCTAATATGTGTATAACATTTCTTTTCACCTGTTTATTCAATTTGTTTCTAATTGGCTTATTTGATGTAATTATACATCATAAGATGTATATTTTTGAAAGGAATGTCTAATTGTATTTTTTGGATTTGTCTTTTGCAAGGCTGGGTCTTTTCTTTTTTCCCTTTTTTTTGTCCTTCCTTGTTTTCTTTCTATTTTCTATTTTTTTCATCATTTCTTGAGTCGGATGCTGCACGTTTCCTGGACAAAAAAACGATTTCTGAGGAAGATTTTGAACTTGAACTGTCCCTGTAGTTTTTTTTCAGCAACAGGGTTTCTAGTAATCTGGGTTACATATAGGGTCCTGCTGAAGCACTCATACAGATTTCTTCTCAGAATGCATGTACAATCAGCACGAGGCTGCTGTGTAATCAGGGCTTTTTACTGCTTTGATGGAAGCCATTTATGGGCTCTTGTGAAATTTTCATGCTTCGAACAATTTCATCAGTTCTACTGAATGCAATGCATGAAGCCACTATGTGTAGCCATTTATTAAATAAGATTTCTTATATAACACTTGCTTTAGCATCTATATTACAGCTTAATAGTAAACACATTCATTAGGAATGTTATTACTTAATATATAATTAGGTTGTAGACTTTTATGCGATTACAGGTGGCTGTTGTTACTATTGTATCTCATATTATGTGATATTTGTAAGGTGGATACTATAAAGGGATGTATAACTGAAAATATATATATACTTCTGTGAGTAGAAAGCTCAGACTTCTAATCAGCCCATCTACAGGCCTGATATCATTTATATTCTTGTACATGAGTCCAGCTGAGCCTTCTGGTGCATGAAGTGATCACAGAAAGTATTTGAGCAGATAAATAACACTTTGAAATGTCTAAATGTCATTGCATTAGATGCAAAATATGCAAAATAACCAAATTCCACAAACAACAAGCCCTTTTCCTTTTCTCAGAACCTTTTTTTTATATTCATTTGAGCTGTACATCTATTGTTTCATCACTTGAAATGCCATTATCACAATTTTTTTAGCTTGAAAAGTGTTTTGTGCCACTTGGTTTGATATTTAAGAAAAAACATTCAGACTTTTTCAAGTGTGGAATGTGTCTAAATACTTTTTGGGGCCACTGTATATTGTATCAGTCAGATGATGTTAGTTGTTTGGTGGATGAATGGAAATTAGTAAATCAAAAACCTAAATAGTTTGATGAATTGGCAACTGAATAGGTATCAGTCTAAGAGAAACCCCTTTTCAATATATCAGCTTCATATGACTGTCATTTGCTGGCTACTCTCCGCATTCCCATGTCATTGCCCCCAGCTCTTCAACTTTATGAATTATTCAAAAATCACCGAAGTAAACAAAATGATAAAACAAGGGGAAGGACCCTGGCTAATGGCAGATGCATGGTGGATCAGGCTGGAGGCTCTGTGTAGTTTAAACATGCAGACATAAATATGCACTCGTGAATATTAAAGCACATGTATACATCCCCCAGAGATAGGAAGTCATGTTATCTTATTTTAGGGCCACACTTTTCAACTCCAGTTTATAGGGTATAGTTGTTTGTTTTCCCCTAGAAATGATGGATAAATGATTGTGGCGCTAGATCTTCACTGGAAAAATGAAATGTGGGTGTGAATACAAAGAAGGCAGACACCAAGTACCTCTTTTCCATAATGATGTAATGCAGCTCAGTACCATTTCATTGAAAGTCTACGAAAGTGGAACTTTTGTGTACAACAGAAAAACAGCTCATGACAAAGCTTTATGATTGTTTATTATTGCACTTGAATTTGTATATAATTACTATTTTTGTATGGCTTCAGCCATAACACCAATGCAGCAAGTGATGTTTTCAAAAAAATCAAATCACACCTTGACCACATTATGACCGTTATATAAGTCTTGCCCAGTAAAATAAATGAATAAATACATGCATAAAAAATAAATTACCTACAGTTATTTAAGTCAAGTCAAGTCAAGTCACCTTTATTTATATAGCGCTTTTAACAATACAGATTGTGTCAAAGCAACTGAACAGCATTAATTAGGAAAATAGTGTCAATAATGCAAAATGACAATAGTAAACACAAATTTTTCAGTTAAAGACAGTTCATCATTGAATTCAGTGATGTCAACATCCAGCTCAGTTTAAATAGTATCTTTGCAATCAAGTCAACGGTATCGCTGGAAATGAAGTGTCCCCAACTAAGCAAGCCAGAGGCGACAGCGGCAAGGAACCAAAACTCCATCGGTGACAGAATGGAGAAAAAACCTTGGGAGAAACCAGGCTCAGTCGGGGGGCCAGTTCTCCTCTGACCAGACGAACCAGCAGTACGGAAAAATCAATTTAAGACGTAATAAAACAGACGATGAACACTATTAACAGCAATTATTATATGATGCAATCAAACTTATAGCAAAATGTGGTAGTTCTGTATGTTGTTTCAGGGTTGGCATCATCTGAGGTCCTCTGAGGGGTTGGCATCATCTCCTCTCAGGTGTTCTGGATCCAGACTGAAGCTTGTGTAAACCCTAGTTACCACGGGATGTCAATCCCAGCAGAAACAGAGAAACAAATAGAGATATCATTAGCGTAGCTGCTGTTCCAACCAAGCAAAATTGA
>NW_015538055.1:406388-418313 GCF_001515605.1 Sinocyclocheilus anshuiensis | reverse complement strand
TATTTATTTATTTTTTTCACAAGAAAATACTATTTTAGTCATTCTACTTCAAAATGTCATGTTTAATTCAATGTGTTGCTTGCCTTTTCTTGATTAATTATTAATTACTCTTTATTAATTATTCATTTTTAACGTAATTATTTGTAAGGGCACCAATGATTTGAGTGATAACCAGTGTAACGCTGCTGTTCTGTTATAAAAATACGCCATGTGTAGAGGACCAAAACGATTGTAACTGTTGTATAATTATGTATAGAGTGTCCTTGATTGAATGGGCTGAAAATTTTTTATTATTGGGTATGTAGTAGCTATATCACTTGGTGTAAATTATACCTATACGATTTCAGTAAAGTTATTTGACAGATAAAACATGCAATTTTCAGAAAAATAAGACTGCAGGTTAGATTTAGGCTTTCAGCTATTTATGAGGCTCTGGAGTGCAGCTCTTATTGTTTTTCACAGTACTGGCTGAAACAGAATGGAAAGGTCAGAGAGGTACTGTAAGCCCTGTGTATGCATAACACACACAGTCAGTAGCTATTTCTCAATGCTAATTCAGGACTCACTCTGAAAAGCAATTTCTTGACTGAAGAACTCTTACAATCTTTTTTCCCTAATTGACCCACTTAAAGCTGGCAAATGATTTTCATTTGGAAATTTCCACTTCAAGAGTTCTATAATTAGCATTCCTTATAGACCTAATAAAAAAATGTAAGTGCTAATTGCACTCCTGTTTCCCAGCTCTCACAGTTAGTCTCAGACCATGAACCCTTGATGCGAAAACACCCTCTGGCGTGAGCAGTGAGCACATTTGAGAAGAAATTCAAACACTCCATTCATGCGTCTCTTTGTCAATAATTCAAATCATACTCTGTTTTGCACAGGAAAAATATTCACTGGTCAAATTAGTAATTCAGGTAAATTATGTATTCTCAAAGGATATTATTTAACATCAAGGACTATGTAGAAACAGAACAGCAAGAATTTCCAGAGCACATTTTAACCATTGATCAACTCTATTGATACTTGTTCTCAGTTTATCAGCTATAAATAAGTAAACAATCACCATCCATGCTTTTAAATTAAATATATCCCTGATTTTTTTCTGCCATGACCTCTGACAAGATATAAGACAAGACTGGGGCAGTCATGGCCTAATGGTTATAGAGTCGGACTTGTAACCCGAAGGTTGCAGGTTTGAGTCTCAGTACAGGTAGGAGTTGTAGATGGGGGGAGTGAATGAACCTTCCACACCCATGACTGGCACTGAACCCCCAGTTGCTCCCTGTGTGCCGCAGCAAAAAAGGCTGCCCACTGTTCTGTGTGTGTGTGTGTGTGTGTGTGTGTGTGTGTGTGTGTGTGTGTGTGTGTGTGTGTGTGTGTGTGTGTGTGTGTGTTCAAAATTCACAGTATGGGATGCCACATGTCACTTTCAGCTATTAATATTATAATTGTATCATATTCAGTTGAGTTGTGTAAACTGGGGCAGCTCTTTCTGATTTCTGAGTGGCTTTTCAAAATAAATATTCAAGTTTTCCTCACAAACAGGTGCTTGTTAATGGCTTAGCTTTAATTTTTTGGCTCAGTATGTCAGATATGTCTGCAAATCCATTCTTTAATCTTCTAAAGGATCCAGTTCTTTTACAAATCCAGGGCTCTTTTTTTAACACAATCAAGGAAGTAAAAAGGGCAGTGTATGCTAATCTGCAATGCAAGTTTTCCAGATAAAAGGCAGTTCTAGCTCACTATTCTTAGACACATTTTGAAGGACCCCTTCATTATGATATAAACAACTCAGCTTGAGAGAGGATGAGTGAATACTTCAATTTTGAAAGCACTTTATTACTTAAAGCTGCAGTGTGTAATTTCTGAGACACCAGATGAAAATTATGTTTTCAAATAGGTTTCCTGAAGACTCCTGAAATATCTCATTATCCCTGTCTGGGACAGGAGAAAGCATTATTAATATTCATTTTGAATTGAATTAAGAATGCTTTTTAAACTCCAGTTCAATTCCTGAACTTGAATGTATGGAAGTAGAATTAAAATAAATTGAAAATCAAATCATTCATATCTAGAAAGTTTGTCCCGATAAACTGGATGGATGGATGGATAAAACAATGGATAGAATGACAGATAGAATGATACACAGATAGAATGGTACAAAGGTAGATCGATGGATGGATAAAATGATAGATAGAATGATATAGACAGACGGACGGACAGACTTATTTTTATTTCATGTCTAGTCAAAACAGTAGAGATCACATTTTAAATGCTATCATAATGCAGTGCATATGGGAATGGTTTTAAATCCTGCTTATTGTGTGCATTTTTGCTTCATCATGTAATTACAGTTTGCTGTCATGAGCAGGACTAAAGTTATTGGTTTCTCCACCGGAGTCATTTTTAAAAGCATTCACTGAGGCCATCCAAATCTAGTGCTGCATGCTAGGGCTTTCATCATCTATCAAATGCTTCAAAATGCTTCTAATTCAGCCAGCATCAGACCTACATTACCACTGCAAAGCATCCATCTCTGTTTGGTACACGTTATATAGCAATGGCTGCATTTGCAGAAAAACAGACTGGTATGCTAAAACATTAACATACTATCATTTCATTCCTGATCATTGCCTCATAAATACATACTACGGTAGCACAGTAAAGCAGCATGGATGAAATTGCTTTGGTGCTTACTAGAAATCAAGGAATAGTGCACAATGTACTTGCAAGGGCATGTGACTGATTACATTAACTGACATTAATCTTCTGAAAAGAAATCTATTCCCATAGATATAAAAGATGAAGCTAGATTCTTGTTCCGGCTTGTGATTGATATTCTGTATTATTTTGTGAAATGAATCTAAGATGCGTTCTACTCAAGTTCAAGTTCAAGTTTATTTCTAGAGCACATTTAAGCACGAAACAAGGCCGACCAAAGTGCTGCACAACATACAATAATATATAACAAGGAGAAAATCAGTAAACAAATAAAAACAATTGAAAATCCATACAACAACAAAAGCAGATTAAAACAATTCAAAGGCACATATTACTACATGTTAAAAGCCAGAGAGAAAAGATGTGTTTTAAGATATGACTTGAACTCAGATAAAGTGGAAGCCATTCTGATGTGAACTGGTAAGTTGTTCCAGAGGGTGGGACCAGCCACTTCAAAGGCTCTAGATCCTCTGGTTTTTAAGCGGGTTCTAGGGGTCTGAAGGAGAAATTTGCCCTCTGATCTTAGTCCCCTCTTCGAGGAGTAGGGGTGGAGTAAATCAGATAAATAAGACGGAGCTTGATTGTTAAGTGATTTATAGACAAGTAGCAATATTTTAAACTCAATTCGATAGTGAACTGGCAGCCAATGCAATGATCGCAAGAGGGGAGTGGCATGATCAAACTTTTTACACCACTTCAAGAATCTAGCTGCTGCATTTTGAACTACTTGTAGCCGAGAGATTTGGGACTTTGATATTCCGAAATAGAGGGCGTTGCAATAATCCAGCCGAGACGTAATAAAGGCATGGATAGCAACCTCTAGAGAGCTTTTTGAGAGAAATGACTTGATTTTAGAAAGGGAGCGAAGATGGAAGAAGCTAGAACCTACTACAGCACTAATTTGTTTATCAAATTTTAAGGAATTATCAAACAACACACCCAGATTTCGAACATGGTGCTCAAGTGCAATACAGGTTTCAAGTGCATTCAAACTGTCAGGGATGCATCAATATTAATACCAATACAAATAAGCTTACAATTATTTTCATATTATGGCAGATAACTGATAAATAGCCAATATTTAAAAAAATCAATTTTGCCTTAAAAAAAAAAATACAATCAATAATGAAATGCTGCAAATTAATTTAGGCATCAGACCATTATAATGTAAAATGGATATTCATTTTAGAAATTCCTTACGATTACATTTAACAGTCTCATTAAATTATAAGTGTTTTAAGTTAATTAATTTTATATGAGCATGCACAAATATGAAATAAAATATTCATCTGACATACACTGCCATTCAAAAGATAATTTCAATATTTTTGAATTAAATCTTTTATGTTCACCAAGTCTGCGTTTATTTGATCAAAAATATAGTAAAAACAGAAATATTGTGAAATATTATTTCAATTTAAAATAACTATTTTATATTTAAATATTTTTTTTAAATGTAATTTATTCATGTGGTGACAAAGCTGAACTTTTAGCCGCCATTACGCCAGTCTTCAGTATCACATGATCCTTAAGAAATCATTCTAATATGCTGATTTGGTGCTCAAGAAACATTTATTATTATTATCAATGTTGAAAACATTGTGAAACTTCATATTTTTGTGGAGACCATAATACTTCTTTTTTTTACAGAATTCTTTGATGAATAGAAAGTTCAAATGAACAGCATTTATTTGAAATAGAAATCTTTTGTAACAATGAAAATGTCATTACTGTCACATTTGATTAATTTAATATGTCCTTACTGAATAAAAATATTAACTGCTTCTAATGAAATCTTACTGACCTCAAACTTTTGAATGGTGGTGTATCCAGTACATATATATATATATATATAAAATAACTGAATATCAGAAGATAACCAATTCAGTACTCGATACATTGTGCATCGCTAATTCTATCCACATCACGTCAACTACACTCTTAAAAATAAAGGTGCTTCAAAGGGTTCTTCATAGCGATGCCGTAGAAGAACCATTTTTGGCTCCACAAAGAACCATTCAGTCAAAGGTTCTTTAAAGAACCATCTCTTTCTTACCTTTTTATAATCTGAAGAACCTTCTTTTACCACAAAGAACCTTTTGTGAATCAGAAAGGTTCTTTAGATGTTAAAGGTTCTTTATGGAACCATTTAGACAAAAAGGTTCTTCTATGGCATCGCTGTGAAGAACCTTTATTTTGAAGAGTGTAAAAGAGAAAATGTCTCAGGTTACTTATGTAACCATGGTTCCCTGAGTAGGGAACGAGACACTGCGTCCTCTAGGGGTCGCTATGGGGAACGCCTCGTCGTGACGCGTGTCTGAAGCATACATTGAAAAAACACCAACAACACGTTGGCCGGCGACAGCCCATGACATCACTACCAGTGCGATTATAGTATAAATAGGCGCCGGGAGAACATATCATTCTCTTCTTCGTCTTCACTGACCGGTTTGTTTGAAGCGTGCATTTCCGTGGTAAGAGCGATCTATATTCCTATCATTATGGCGAGCACTAGCAAAGCGTTTAGAAGGTGTGTGCATCCGCGTTGTCGTTATTTGACACCTGATGACACACACGATCTCTGCGTTGTTTGTTTGGGCGAAGAGCACGCACGCGATGTCCTTTAAGAAAGATAACGCTCAAAACTCACCATACGCAGAGCAGGAGGATTGGGAAGGCTCAGCCTCAGCTTCTTCGCCGTCCTCAGACATCTCCTGCTCTTACTGGGCCGAACCCAGCAGAGCACCGGCCCCCGCATTAAACGATGTTAAAGAAATAACATCATCCTCCAGCAGCTTACTCTCGTCCACAGCCGACGAGCGCGAGAAGGAAAACCCCTTTTTAAACTCATCAGCCTGATCCACCTGCGATCCCCATGAGCCCATCTCTAAACGCTTTGCTAGTGCTCGCCATAATGATAGGAATATAGATCGCTCTTACCACGGAAATGCACGCTTCATACAAAACGGTCAGTGAAGACGAAGAAGAGAATGACATGTTCCCCCGGCGCCTATTTATACTATAATCGCACCGGTAGTGATGTCATGGGCTGTCGCCGGCCAACGTGTTGTTGGTGTTTTTTCAATGTATGCTTCAGACACGGGTCACGACGAGGCGTTCCCCATAGCGACCCCTAGAGGACGCAGTTCGAAGTTCCCTTGAAAGGGAACAGCTGCTTTATATAAACTCCAGAAAAGTTATGTCCTTGACAACATGGACATGGTTTCACACTGTGCTTAAAACCCCTAAATAAAACATCATTCTGACACATCTTATCAGCTTGAGGATATCTTCCAGCCTGACTGCAACTGAGAGCCCGGTCTCAGCTCTCCTGGAGACAACAGTAAATGACACAGTAAATGAGTTTGGATGACACTGAGTGACAGTGTCATCTCCTGAGAAGTGCTCTGTGGTTTCTCCACTGCAGACCTGTAAATACATTCCGTGCCTTCTCCTCCTCCTTTCTGTCAGATAGGCGAGACACCTGTTATGGAGAGGTCATTAATGACCAAACTGCCGGCCCCCAAATCCCTCTTCAATTGTCACTCCGAATCCAATTTCGCCAATATTCACTGGAAGCTGGGCAAACACTGCTGGATCCCCTGTCCATCAAAATCAGCTGGTGTTTGTTGACTCTGTAACATAACAGAAGAGCAGATTCTATTTACATACATACTGTATATGCATACATAATATGATCCAGTCCCATCTTACCTGTGACCCTGCATATATATATAACTTATTTTTTATAGTATTTTCAATCTTTTTTCAATCTTTTATCTTATCTGTGCAAATTAAACAAAATCCTGTCGAAGGCACAATTTACATTGACAATATTCACAAACAACGTATGCAAAAATAACCCGTAACACCATAAACTTGCTTTCTGACATCAAATATAAAATCTGTATATATCAGTAGTGTGAGAGGATTTGAAAAACAAAACAAGACAAAAAGCAATAACACTCTCGTCTCCTCAGAGAAACATGAATTATTTACACCCCCCTTGTCAACTAACTGTTGGTTCGTTCTGTCAGGAAAAATACAATAACAGCCACAGCCAAGGAAAACTGTTCACTTGAGGGACACAAGGCAGAGATCATGTACTTTAACTTTGTATATTAAAAACATTTTATTCCACTAAAGATAATTCAGTGCAATAGAGCAATATTTCTTTAATTATACATTGTGCTACTGTGTTCATTCATTCATTCATTTATACTGAGAAAGTATCAAAGTTCTCTTTATTTTTTAATTCTTAAATTATTATACTTTCTTACACAAAAGCTTTCAAACGTTTGGGCTTGGTAAGCTTTTTTTTTCAATGTAAAAGTCTTTACTGTCAACTTTGATCAATTTGATGCAGCCTGGCTGAATAAAAGTATAAATTAATTTATGTAAAAAACAATGCGCACAATAATATATGATAATAATGCTATAATATTCTGTCTAAATTAAAACACTAAAATTAAATCAAACATTTTAAATGCTACACATGAATTTAGGTATTACAACATTATAATGCATAATACAGCATTAAAAATTATTTGTTAGATTTGCTAAAGATTACATTTAATAGTGTTAAATAGTAAGGATTTTTAAAGACTACCTTTGACATAATCTAACGCTCACTTAAGTTAATCTAAATGTAAACGGGAATGAGCATGCACAATTAAATATGCAACACCAACAGACATTGTTCAATTAAATTACTTTTTAATTATTTTTAAAAATCCAATATCAGCCAAAAATCAATAACTTATAGTGATATAACAGCCATATTTTAAAATATACAAACTGTGTAGTTAACAAAGGTCTGGCAAAAGGCAGAGAGCTTTTCTAGAAAAAAAAGTTAAACAAGACAGAATAATCTAACAAGAACATTCAAGGACTAACAAGATTTTGCAGCAGCCTTTCAAACAAGATCTATCAAAGGTGCAGGGTCTGAATCTTTGAAATAAGGACCTCAGGAAAAAAAAAAAGATAAGGAAAGCTTTGAAACTTCAAATACAGCAAAACCTATAGGCTACAATACATCTAAAGAGGTGCTATACATGCACTATAAAGGCATGAAGTGCCACCCGACAAAAAGCCACAATAGCACAGAATTATTTATAATGCACACTTCTGAATTGGATATGCCTGAATAACTAGAAGAATGAATGGTGAAAGCCACTTACTCTGCACCGTTTGCATCTTTTGTGAAGAGGCTGGGGCGCAGAGGCTGTAGCTCTTGGTCAGATGCACAGTGTCAGATGTAGGCAGTGAGAAAGGCAGAAGAGAAAATGCATCTAATATCGCGTGGATGACAGCAGGACAGAGGAGAGAACGGTCGAAGTTGCATCTCCAAATGATCAAGGCTCTGTTGATTTGCACTTTAAAATGAGTAGCTGTAAATGACATGGACTTAAAGATGGAAGAAAGCAAATGAAGAAAGCAAAAACGCAGCAAAAAGAGGCTGGAGTGGCTCTTTTCCTCCTGTTCCTCCTGATTCACTTTGATTTTGATAAACAAGCCCCAGCAAACTGTATAGCTGGAACAGTACAGCATGTGCACTTTTGCTGTAGGGCTCTCTATTTGTAGCTCTAGTTTGATCATATCTGCAGGAGAGCAGAACACCACAAGGTCTTTAAGGTGGAATTCTGAAGGGGTTTGACAGCATCGTGCCAACTTGTAACCCTGAATCTTATTATAACACGGTTCAGCCTTGCAAGGACATGGAGGTGTCAGTGTACAGGAAGCACTTGACAGTATCATGGTGTTTGTGTGGTGAACGCTCTGTTGAACGTCGCTGTGTAAACAGGTATGAGAGACACTGCACACAATAATATTTCCCTTTAAGAGTGAATTGATGACATAAGGTAAAGCAGGAAGATTCATTAGAATATGCGTTGTAGAACGACTCATTCGTTGTAGTTTTTGAAAAGTGATTTCAGTTAAATAAAATATCTCCTTTTGAAGTGGACTTTGAACTTTGTAGCTTTGCAGATCTTTTTTATTCTCAAACAACAACATTACAGATTAACTAAAGTTGAAAAAATGAAAAAGCATAATAGGACCCCTTTAAGATAGAAAAATCGAAATAATCAAGACCACCATTTTTATATTAATTAACTACCCACAGATTTTCTAATATAATGCACACGGTTTTTCCACAAAAAATTTAACATGATCAATTTGTCAAAATGATTAATTTGATCAATGTCATGGCAACTCTTCAAGGCAAACAATTCACATTTTTGTAAATTCAAGCAAAGACCCGAGGCACTGGAAAAAATGTCAATAATTTTGATAGCCGACTGAATTTGACAAGCATTTAAAAAAAAAAGAGCCGTGTCATCGGCCAACTGACTTATCAGGACACTTCTCCAATATCTCTTTGGATTTGAGACTTTAATCTTTGCAACTTTACAGACCTTCTTTATTCACCAAGAGCTTGTAACACTCCAAAGAGAAAGGAAAAATTGAAATCGCATCATATGACCCCTTTAACTGAACTATTGCCACCCACAAAAGAGTTTTCTTGGCATTGCAGAAATAGCGCCCAAACCCAAAGCATTCTAAGCAATAAAAAATAAAAGGTTGCTCGACGGTATCAAAGGCTTTAAAAAAATCTAAAAACAATATAAAACTAGGAACAGGTCGAGAATCTCAGGAACAGAAAAAAAGGAACAGGACGAGAATCTCAGAGAACTGCTTATAGAATTCAGCAGTAATTCCATCACTACCTGGTGATTTATTACATTTCAGATGCTCAGCAATAGTAATTGGGGAATCACATAATATTTGGTCTTTTGACTAATTATATTTACATTCTCTAAACGCTTAGAAAAAAGTTGACATATTAAGCTCACTAAATTTAGGTGTATAAATTAGAGTAATAATTATAACAAAATCTAGAAATTGTATCAAAGTTATCTGTAATAGATCCATTAATATTCATTTTGGAAATTGAATTAAATTTAGCCCAAGACTTTTCAAGTTTGAAAAAATAAGCAGACATCTGCTCTCCATGCTCTAACCATTTTGTCTCGATCGAATAAAGGCTCCCTGTGCTGGCGTTCTGTACATATCATCAAGCTTATTTTGTAGTTCTGTTAGGCGCACTCTCTGCTCATCCAATAAATTGTCAGTAGGAATACTGGATAATGATAAATTCTCTTCAACAGTTTTCTCTTCCATGAGACGCTGTGATTTAGCTATTGTACTACAACATTTTCTCAGATATTTTCCGATTTCAAATTTTAATAGTGGCTGAAGTTTACAGTCTGCTCGTCACCCCACGGAAGAGAGGGGCGGGGTCAGCAGAGCTCATTAGCATTTAAAGCAACACGGACTACATCGGCCTGCTGGAAAAAAGCTGATTTAGACATGGTAAAAAGGGTGTTTTTTACACTACAATTGGGAAATTTTAACCAAAGTATGTTATAGACTTTTCATCAAGACCCTATTTTCACGATTCGACCCTAATTTCACGATTCAATTCGATTCTCATTCACAAGCTTGCGAGTCTATTCGGTTCGATTCAATGTCGATTATTTTGGATATACTGTATATCAGGTACAGTACATGCCAAATTTTCTCAAGGAAAAAAAATCTCAGAGTCAGTTTGTACTACATTACTATAATATTGAAGGTTAAAATCGACTGATTTGTTAAAATTACACTTAATGACATTTTTAAAATAATAAAGTTACAATTACATAATATTTCTATTTCAATTAATTTGTTTGAAATATAAACATAATGGTGGCTGTCATAACTTGATGGATTTATTCAAACATAAATTAAACACTGAAGAACAGTAAAATGTATAATGAATATGTTATATGGTGCATATATTTAGCAAAATGCCCATCTCTACAGTTTATTTTTCTATCTGACTAATGAGTTTATGGTCACCAAATATGTTTTTCTGAGGTAAACGTGACCTTACATGACATTGTTTGTTTACAAGCCATTATATTGACATCTTTGTGTGGCTGAAACACAGATTGAGCGATTACATGAGACAGGATACGGATTGTAAAGTTATACTCTTTATTTTAACTTACCTTCGGATGTTTAGTCATATTTATTTTGTGCTGAAACTGGTATTAATGTGGAGGAGATGGGCAGGGTCAGCAGAGCTCATTAGCATTTAAAGCAACATGGACTAGATCGGCGTGCTGAAAACAGAGCTGATTTAGACAGGGTAAAAATTGTGTTTTTTACACTACCATTGAGAAATTTTAACCAAAGTATGTTATAGACTTTTCATTAAGACCCTAAAGAATCATATAAACTTGTGGAAAATGGGCATCCGATGACCCCTTTAATCATTTGACAGCACTAATTATAATATACAATATCCCTTTGTTTGACCACACAGAGTGGGAAGTGTTTTGTTAGTTCCGGAGTCATTTTTTCTGGCTTCATTAAAATGGGAAACCGTGAGCCAAGAAATTACTGAATGAATTATTGTCATTTGTGTAAATATTTGTCTAATATTAATATGCAAAACAGGTTGTTTATTGTGCCGTTGTTTTCAATTTTCATTGATTTTTCTCTGTGTGAGTGGGCATCATTCGTTTTAGCTTTTATTCTTAGATCACAAACATGTTCTCTATGGACAGTCTCATGTTTGTGAGAAATCGAGAACAGACTCAGAGATTCATTAAATTTGGACTAATTGCACAAATATTAGGCTATCTGTCAAACAGTAAAGTCAGAATCAAAATATATTTCAGTTTGTATTGTAGCCCTATATGTGTCACACTGAGTGTTGACAGTGTAACTGAGTTTGATAGTGTTTTCAATTCATTACTAGCACATTGGTCTATAATATGAGCAAATACTTCCCTCTTGTGGGCAATGGGGTAATGTTTTGGTTGCTATCTATCTATCTGTCTGTCTGTCTGTCTGTCTATCTAGTTATTTATTAGGTATTTTGAAACTATCTTCCAGTATTCTGTTCAGTATTCATGGGGTGCATAACGTCCTTTTTTGACCATAAAGCAATTATCAATAACATTTAATTGATTATTAAAATGTAATAATTTTAAAAATATATTATAATAAGTTAATTTCACACTTTTGGGGGCCCAATAAAAATGATCTTTAAGTATGTACTAAAATACAATGATATTTATTAATTTAGTTAGTTAGTTAATCTGTCATTCATTTACTTAAATATTTAGTTAGTTAATTACTTATGTATTT
>NW_015538055.1:394857-406159 GCF_001515605.1 Sinocyclocheilus anshuiensis | reverse complement strand
AGGTGTGGCTTTTATGAAGGGCTTTATGGAAGGTCAGCATCAATCACTCTTTCTGGCCTACAGCGTATTTATTTGCTTTTTTCTTAAAAATTTTCCAGTGAGCTGGAGGCAGAAATTTGAATATGTTTATCTCAAAGGACTTCATCATGCTCTTATGAGCTTGGCATATTCCTGCACCATCCTGTCTGCCTATATTGCTTGAAAATGTGCATATGTGAGAGCCTACGGCACAGCTGCTTTGACCTCTATTAAGGCATTTCCTGCAAGCAAATATGCTGAAATTTAAATATGTTAATTTCATTCTTCCTCCAGCTACAGGGTAGGATTTCAGCTCACACTGGTAGCATATCTTAGCTTACTTACTTTCTTTTACCTTAACCACCACATGACTGAGAACAGTAACCTTTGCCCTATCCACTTTCTCTTTCAACACGGAAGCAAGTCGTTTTCTGTAAATGTGCGAGACTTCTGGTTCATTAGCCGCTGTAGGGAAATTACCAGGAGAATAACAAAGTGCAGTAAATGGTAAAACTGTTTGCACTACAAACCAGTGTGTTCATAATTAAGATAATACATTAAAATAATATGGTAAGACACACCAGTTTGCAATATTGAGCAACGAAACAAGCTGTTTTGTACAGCTAAAAACAGCTGGAAGCGAATGACACCAGAAGCCAGACCCATACAAATGGTCGCCCACTCTTACCGGAAAAATAAGGAGGATAGATTAGGTTGAAATTACTGATCCATTGGGGGTTGAGGAAATAAATACTGTTCAGTTGCATATCAATCCTTTAAAAATGTTCAAGTAGGGAGATTAAAGCCCAGCCTGAGAAATACATAAATTTCAATTTATTATAATGGATAAACCACAATCAAATGAAATAAAATAAAATAATGTATTGACTTTTTTTGTTGTAAATGTCAACAATAATTTTTAGAGCAGTGACGTTAAGACTGTAAAATATCCATGTTAGATATTTTCAAATATCTAAGGCATTGTAAAGGCATAATTATAAGTCTTATTTTCTCATAAAACTGTTATCAAAATAACAAAATAAGGTTGGTTTATACACGGGGTGTCCTTCATTTTTAAAAAGTAGGCAATATATTCTTTAAACCACTAGATGGCAGGCTTTACCTTTACACTGGATCCTACTGCTTTATTTGCACGATATTGCAATAGAATAGCATTTTGTTTTAGTTGTGCATTATAGGCTACTTAAAGAAAAATCTGTTTCATTTTAATTTATTAGTGGCATGAAGTGCAATGGCAAATTAATTTTAAGTTAAAATTTATTTCTGGTCTTGCAATGGAAGATTTCAACATAGAGTAATCTATTTGCTTGTTATTATTGAACAATTTCAGCTCAGTAAAGACAAATAACCTATGAAACATAGGCAACATAATTAAACCGCTCTAAGTTTGAAAGCTGTTGGTGCATCTCTTGGTCTGGTTTAATTCTCTTCACCCACCTGTTTTGGTCACACTGTTGTTCTGTCTGTAGCTATTTCAATCAATCCATTTGAGAATGGGTAAATAAGCATCAACCCCACAAATGAGACCATTTAGTTGTGACATTTTTGATTCTGATTGGTCAGTCGCGACATTCCGAGGTATAATTTGCCGCTTGCTCGCAACTGCTGTCTTCACGGAAGCTTTGCGTTCAAATGTTTCAACTCAAATCAATATTTCGCGTCTAATTATTTACTTATGTGGCAAGTAAGTTAGCCGTGTAATAAGCGGGATAATGTACATCTAGCCGGTTGTTATCTCAGAATAAACCCCTTCAGGCTGATACAAGAGTCCTGGGCTGCGTTCAGTCCCGACAAAAACGGTGCTAAACGTTTTTTAAACGGAAAGGGTGGTGCGTTGAACACCCTGTTCTGATGCTGATATTAATAAGACTTTTTTTTTTTTTTCAAAAAGTTTTTTCTCATTTGGGTCTTTTGGGGCTGGTGTACAGTTTGGATAGAAATATGAATTTGCACATGTAGGGATCAGGCCATTTGAGTAGAGATCTCTCAGTGGAATGTATAATTAGACAGAGGCCTGTGAAGGGAGAGAGGTAGGCATCTCTCCAGCCCTTAGGCTACCAGCTTCAAAACATTCATAACTCCATCCAATATGCAGTAGCTGGTACATTCCATATTTATTTGGGTATCCAATTAAATTTTTTTGAATGATAAGCATATTAAAGGAATAGTTCACCCAAAAATGAAAAGTTGCTGAAAATTTACTCACCCCCAGGCCATCCGAGATGTAGATGAGTTTCTTCAACAGATTTGGAGAAATTTAGAAATGTATCACTCTCTTACCAGTGGATCCTCTGCAGTGAATGGGGTGGGTGCCATCAGAATGAGAGTCCAAACAGCTGATAAAAACATTACAATAATCCACAAGTAATTCACAGCACTCCAGTCTAACGTCTTGTGAAGCAAAAAGCTGCAACAACCATCATAAAGGTGTTTTAACTTTAAACCATGAACCATAACAACACTTCCTCCAGTGAAAAACATCCATTTTGTGTCTTGATGGATTTTTTTTCTTACAAACATGTAGCTTTCACTTCACAAGACATTAATTGATGGACTGGATTCATGTAGATTACTTGTGGATTATTGTGATTATTGTGAACACTCAGTCTGGCGGCACCCATTCACTGCAGAGGATCCACTGGTGAGCAAGTGATGTAATGTTAAATTTCTCCAAATCTGTTCGAATGAAGAAACAAACTCATCTATATTGGATTGCCTGAGTGTGAATAAACTTTAAGCTAATTTTTATTTTTGGTGAACTATTACAAAACATAATATTAGTTGAGCAACAATGTCAAAGTTGGAGCAATATGAGTGTAGCTTTATGGCACCATATATATATATGATTAGACGCATAATTTAAGATATATTTGTGACCATATGCTATCTGCTGCTTTGCAGAGTACAAAGAGCTATAATTGTGTTTCCAATTGCCTAACATCTCTGCAAAATGCATGACTTAAAAGAATGTTTGATTTGGCTGCCTCACGTCCTTCCGTATAAGCTTAAATTTCACATGTCGGGTTCGTGTCTGATGCAGATCTGATGCATGCAGACGGATAAAACCAACCAATGAATTGACATTCGAGACTCATGATATGGTAATACACTGGAGACCTGTGGCTGTTACTAAGCCAGTCTGCCAAATCTGAACCAAAAGAAGCGCCACTTCGGTTTAATCTGCCTCATTCATTTTCAGTGAATGTCTCAATAAAGCACTAATGCTCAAAGTGTGGCTTGTGGGAAAAGCTTGTATAGGAAAAAGGAGCTATTCTTTTCATTGCCCTTGACAAGAGAACAATAGAGGGGGTATTGTGGATTGGTCAGGTTGTGTACCAGGTAGTGTCTGTGGCAGGTAAATTGGGTGAAGCATGGGGCTTTTGTCTGCATCTGGCTCTCTGTCTGGACTCCCACGGTACCCCCCTACAGCAGTGACCGGATTCATCCTATTAGAATGCAGCTCTCATTCACTGCCTCAGCTCACTGGTGGAGAGAGGGGGCTATGGAAGAGAGATGAATGATTTTAGCTGGGAGAATGACATGCAGAACACAGTTTTTCCTGGGCTTTGGATCCATGATCCCAAGCAGGTAAAGCAGATGGGATTTTGTGTATTCTAGTGGTCAAAGGATATGTGTTTTTTAAAATAAATAAAATAATGCAGAAATATTTATACTATATATGTGTTTTGATATACTTATTTCTTTTTAATTTATTTATAATGCTTTATATTATATGTATTAAAATATTAATTAATATAATATATTATAAATTTTTATTTTTAAATTATATATTATAAATATAATAAAATATTATTTAATATTTTACACAATATTTAGAAAATTAATAGGATTTTTTAACTGTGGGTGTATTATAAAAAAAAAAGTGCATTATTCATTGTAAAATGGCCACTTCTGTAATTAGGCCTATCAGGACAGGCTGATGCTGATATCTAAACAGCAGGCCAATATAATGCTCAATTTAAATTAAAATAATGAATAAAAACGTTTTATTTAAAATGAATTGTTTTATAATATATGTATTAAATAACATTTATTAATAAAATAAGATGTATTACTTTACACAATAGTTACAAAATTAAGAGGAGAAATTCTCCTCTGAAATAAAATTTAAAAAGTGCATTACTTATTGTAAAATGACCACTTCTATTAACTGGCCAGTAAGGACAGCGTGATGCTGATATCTAAAGAGCAATATAATGCCGAAATTAAAATATTTTGAATAAAAAAACTTTAACACTATATTTATTGTTTCATACTCAGAATATTAGTTAAATATTTTACACAAAAGGTTATTTTATGTTTTATGAGTATTAAATTATATTTTTGTATAATATATTATATCTAATATTTTACATAGCATTTACAAAATTCACAGGAAAATGTTTTTTTTTTTTTAATTAATTCATTTATTGTCATTTAATAATTATAAAGTAACAGCCAATAATCAGGCACAGGGCAATGCTGTTAAATGCTTAAAATGTCCAAATGTCTTCAGATTAATCGGCCTGAGTGAAATACATTTTATACATTTATACTCAAATGCCATCATATCCTCCTATTAAAACAGCAAGGACAATTTTGACCTGTTAAAATCTCTTGTATGTCCTGTGTATAAAAGTCTCAGTATGTTTCTTTGAAAAAACAAGCAAGAGAATAAAGTTATTCACCTTTTATTCCTTTATTGAACAAAGTCTGGTCAAAAGCATTTTGAAAGTAATAAAAGGGTGTATTTATTTTGTATTCGGTGTGTGAGAGAGAAGCAGAGCGAGAGAAAGAGACAGAGTTTCAACAGTTTTATAATGCATCTGATAGAGTGTGTCTGGTTGTACTTGGCAGTCGCTGTGGCAGCCCAGAAACTCATTGACCTCTCAGCTCATCTGTGCGGAGATGTGCTAAGTCTGAGGAGCTTCGCTTAAACACCGCCGGTTGCCTGCAAATGAAACACACAGCACTGTTTCAGCAACAATCGCACATATACATCATTTAAAATGGCTCAATCTGTGGTATTTCAATTCGAGCCGAAACCACCCATTTAACATCTTATTAGAGGGTTTTAGAGATTGGCGCTCGACTCATCTGCGGTAAACCTACATATCGGCCATAAATAACGGCTACATTTCCATATGAGGCACAATATGCACAGTTTTTTGCAAACAGAAAATGACATAAACATTCCATGAAAATACCCCTACAATTACAGTGAATTTAAAACTCAGTATATGAGACGCAGTGAGGTTTTCCTGCATTGATGGATTATTTAGCCAGCTTCAAGAAAACATGTCAGCAAAATGTGACCTGGTGGCTGAGAAAGTGCAGACAAGCTTAATCATAGGATATCATATATTCAAATCAAATGGTGTCCGTGCACACCGTGTCTGCTCAGTACCTCACGGTGGGCTGGCCAACATGAGGATAGGGATGTAACGATTCACTCAACTTCACTTTTGATTTCACGATTCGATTCACGGTTTTTTTTTTTTACAAAATGAGATTTAACATATTTTAATCGATTTTCAACCGGCTCGCGGTTAATCGTTACATCCCTAGTTGCCACCTTTGGGAGACAGACTGCTGAGAGAAAGTGACCTTGGTGGTGCCGATACATATCTGCCACAGTGTACCTCATTGTCGGTTGCGAAATGAAATATGGTACACGGGGATTGGGTTGTCATGGCAACACCTACAAAGCAAAGTAGAGGGCGCCAAGGAGATGGAACAGAGTTGAAGAGGGACAATGGGAGATTTGGAGCCAGAATTTCATTTGCATCAGTTACAGACTAGATCTAAATGGCGACACTAAAGTGAATCTCACAGGCGCTAATGGCTGTCTGACAGCGCATGGTTAAAATTAGGCAAAAAAGATCATAAAATATTGATTTGACTTGCAACAGCACATTTTCAAGAGATTATTACAGTTGTGCAAGAAATTGAAACGTGAAAATGAAATGAAAATGTTATCATTTATATGCGGCGTATTGAAATGGAGGGTGAAAGCAATGGCGGCAGTGCTCTCAAAGATGGAGTGTGTTTTCAGGTGACTGTCTGGACGCCTGCCGCAGTGTCTGAAAAACCCAGACATCAACCAACTCTGATCAGAGTGTGTGCTTGCAAATACGTGCGTGCGTGTGTGTGTGTGTGTGTGTGTGTGTGTGTGTGTGTGTGTGTGTGTGTGATTGTGATAGAATAGAAGAGAAAGAGAAAAAGGCAGATAGAAAAGAGCTACTACCAAAGCAGCTGTTGTGTCCTTATTTGACTCTCATTTAGTAAATGGAGACAATAGCTTCGACCTTAGGAATCGTTCTTGCAAAATCTGTCAAGAAATTCACTTTGAGGCCTTCCTTGACCTCAATGGGAGTACATATTTAATGCATCACTTAAATTGGGTAGAAATCGTGCCAGCTCTGCACTATAGAAATTACCCGCAATTCATGACTCATACTGTTACTGCTCTTGGTGGTAAATCACTGTGAAAGTCCACAATCAAGATCTTTTATTCAATTTATAATTCCAAATAAATCAGATTGTGATTTCCCAAGAAAAAGGTTCAACAAGCCTCATGATTTACTGCCAATTTCTTCCACAATTTAATTTGTAATTTTCACAGTACATAGAAAAGAGCCTACTCCACAGTTTCATAAATCACTCACCATCTCATTACCAATATCCAGCAAGCTGTAAACCATCAAGTTGGATGTTTCCCACTTTGAAACCCTCCCTATACCTCTGAATAGAATCCCAAAGGTACACAACTCCCCTCTTTCCAATGTCTTATTTGACTGACACACAGTGGCTGGTTTTTAGTGGGCATGCTCTGAGTCTAGTGGCTTTGGGCTTACTGTGCCATGCCTGACTATTTTGTATTCATGGTGGATGACTATCTCGCTACTGTTGCTGGGGGCTCTGTGGAGCAAGCACCTATTAGCTGGAAAACTGCCACGGTTTGGAGTGAAGTTTAATAAATATATAAAAGCTATACAGTACGTAATTAGATGGTTAGCGTCAGAGGACAATCAGTTTTGTTGAGGTTGCATTTTTTAGATGCTCCTCTATTCTTCTCTAACTCATTCTAGAGAGTCAGGGATTTAAACATTTTTTTTTACAAAAACGGAGCAAGAGTCGATCAAAATGATGTAATCAAATACAATACTTACTATATATATATATATCTCTCTTTTTCTGTCTTATTAACAGCAAAACCTTACTCACCCAGTGGCTTCATAATTACACATCCACAATAAATGTGGGCTAATGCAAATGGAAAACCAGGTACTGGAATAGAGAATTATTAATATGAATTCAATATGAAGCAAGCGGGCAAGCATACCAAATGCCATTTGAACTGTCTGCAGAATTATGCTATTAATCCATAAATGCTTTGAAGACTCGCTTACAGCTGTCATAAACCCAGCAATGACATATTGAAAGCAAAGCAATTATCCTCAGAACTGGAGTCTGATTGGAAACTCTATAGACGAGTAAAATATTTGAGTGACGGTAATAAATCCCGCCTGCTCCTTAGATAAAAAATACATTCCTAATCCTCCTTCATTGTTCACAGATATCACATGGACAGTAATGGAATATACTGACCTTTTCCACCTTTTATTTCCATTGCACATCTTGCCTCCATGATAATTCCATAAAGGAGCCAATCTGCTTTTAATTAATCTGCCAGAGAACTTCTTCGAAAATTATTGAAAACAGAATTTGCCCTCCCTACACTCTCGACAATCTCTGTCTCTGCCAATATACTGTAATAGTAACCATATGCCCAGCAGGAAGCAAACCAAATGCATTACCTACATATTAAATTCCCAGTAAATTCTCCTTTTGATACACCTTTTAATGCATTAGCTGTGCTTGTGAAAGAGCCACAAAATACATCTCATTTTACCGAAACTACATATAAGGAACATGTACATTTGGCTGCATTTAATTAGACATTTACTATAGTATTGTAATAAATTTATGCTCTCATCTGAGCACTTTTTAGATGGAAAACCACCTAATCAGACACCTTAGCTGCCAGATGTGTGGTATTTCCCAATTTACAAACCGGTTGTGCCTCAAGATTATTAAAGTGTGAGAAATGTTACGTCAAGTTACAGAAATTGCCTGTGGGCTATTCACACTTGTCATTTCCAAACACTGGGTTAATGTAATCCCAGGCTCACTTGTTTTATGTTTCAGACTGTTCCTACTTTATTCTTGGTTAGTTGTTCATATTTTTAAGATTTCACAAAGTATATTTGGAAACTAAAGGTTACCATTCAAATTTGCAAAATCAAAACAATAATTTGTGACAAAGGCAGTACGTGAACCTGTGGAACCTGGAACCTATGTTCATCTGTGGAAATGCATTTAGTCATTAGGAAATGCCACATAAAACGTTATGAAACCTTTTAAAATGATATAAACTACAAGAATATACTATCATTTGTAGTACAACAGTATACATTTTTTCCCCTCAGATGCTAAAACAACACAGTGTGTGAAAGTTTCTGTGACTCTTTAAAGCTCATGAATATTTAATGAGGTAAGCAGTGCAGCAATTTATGATTGGTTGTGTGATGATAAATAAATTTCAATACATTTTTAGCACTGCATTGTTTTACATAGTATACTTTTTTGGCACAACAATTAGAGGGTTAGCATCACAAAATCCTTGGTTAACCCTGCTCTAACCCAGGGTTAACAGCCGTGCAAACTCTCTTTTAAAAATAGAAGTGTGAAACACTTCACCCAGGGTTAAAAGTGGGGTTAACCTGGGATTTAAAGGCTCACCCAGGGTTAAGCGCAGTGTGAAAAGCCCATATATATATATATAACACAATATGATTAGTATGTGCTAAGTAGACAAACAGACTGTTGCACAAGCTCATTTGACTTTGTGAGAGAGGATTTTTTGGAGAGGTGCTAAAGCCCTCCACCTGTCTCCCAAGCTCCTGACCCGTGATTTTGAAGGAAGAACTCACGAGTTAGGGTCTCAGGGAACAAGAGAAGGGCAGCCATAACCAGCTAAGCCTATCTCTTTTCTTTCATCAGAGCTGAACTCAGTAGCTCATACACTGCCAAAAGTTTGTGTCTGGCTGCATCACGTCTGCTTTGTGTCCTACAGCATCACTGTGAAAAGACATTTGGAGGGAAATTTTCCCTGCCATTATTAATCACACAAGCCGGAAAATGTCGCAAGTAAAATACAAAGACGTTTGCGCAAATATGCACGTGATGGAAGGCAAAATAACAATAGGATGATGGGACAGAAAAGAAGAATGGAACAATGACAACTTGTGAGACTTGTTTCCTCTTTGTCGGATTGGAATTTCGATAGACAAATGCCCTCTGCTCTGCAGTCTTTGTGTGTGGAGAGGAAACACATCCCCTCCCCACCTCCATCTCAGAGCCAGACGGTCAGTCCTTCGTCTTTGTTGTCTTCTCTAAGTCATGACAGACTTGCAATCCCACAGACAGCCAGCAGAGACTCAAGGTGCCTTGTCCACTTCACAGGTAGGACAAAACGACCTTGCATTGCAGTTAGATACATCAGACAATAGCTTTAGGCACAGAAAAGACAGAAAAATCCCCAGCGAAAGTCTGCGATACTTTCAAATAGGCTGCATCGGACAGTCAAACCCGATTGCGATTATGGTGCATGCACCAAACTGCCTCAAGACAAAGATGTCAATCAGTTATTTGGAGGCACGACTAGTTGGCAACTACATACAGATGTGGCAAACATCCGAACGGCGAACCCCACCCCCTCTTTTACCTCTGCCACTATTCAGTACGCTTAATGAAACTCTCCCATCTGTGGTGGCAATTCAGTCGCTCACCCCAGCCAAAACATGAGTGATGTTATTCCCCTCACCTCTCCCGGCTCCTCCCCCAATCTCCTCCCGCCCCCCACACCTCTGCCCCATGTCCTCCCCCGAGGCAGACGAAGGGGGGAACAGACCAAGGTGATGCTCCTGGGAATGAGTAGATTATTATCAGCATTCACAATTTACCTCTGGCTTTCCGAACAAATGAGACGCCATCGCTGCCACCATCCATCTCTGAAGAAGAGAAAAAAATCAGATTTGGAGGTGAAGAAGAGAGTAGCCGGGTGCTGAATCAGACGCAGACTGGTTTTAGGAGGGGGGCAGGTGCGGACTGGAAGGCGCAGGTTATTCCCGCCCTGGCGTTCGCTGCCATTTGCTCGTGGGAGACATCCATCACCCTGTCCCGCAGTGGCAGGAGGCTGCGGCGCATGAGTGAGGCGACCGCTTCTCTTCAGGCACAAGGCAAATGGCCGGTGGCCGGTGGCAGAAAAGTGAAGCTGAAGATCCAAGGAAAGACCTCACGAACTCGATATCTTCCTGATAGTCATCAACCCCGTCCCAGCTCAAGGGATGCTAACCTTAATTGACTGAGGAGAGCAATAAACCGTTCGCACAAACTATTCTGCGATGGGTCAATCGCTGACATATTCTTTGAGAAATAAACTATTAAGCAATAATTTACACCACTGCTGATAACATGTTATGGATAAGTCTATGCCTAATTCATCATTAAATCTAACATTATAGTGCGAACATTGAGAATGGCAGAGAGGGTGCATGTAACGATATAATAACTTGCAGAACAGCATAACCTGTGGTTCAGTTCATTCCCCATTTCATTAACACTCCTGCCCTATGCAGGCATCCTCGGAGGAGTGCAGCGCTCTGAATGTCAGTATATAATCTCCACTGCACCACAAGGAACACAGCCATTTCTACAGCAACACATAATTCAAGTCCAAGTCCGCATAGACTCCAGACTGCAGACACTGGAGACTCTACAGGGCCGAGGGACTTTTAAAGCAAATGAAATCAATGCGGGCCCTAAACTAGTGCCTGTAATCAATCAACTCTATTACAGCCTTTGCCTCAGTGTCTGGATGCTGCTGACCCCCACTTTCACCTTTGGACATTAAGGATGCAGTGAATACATTTCCAGCTTCACAAAGCTTGTTAGTCCTTGTGCAGTTGAGTGTTATGGTTCTGCTGTGGCCCTACAAAACCATAAAATTAATGTGCTCTTTAAACACTATATCGGGATTGTGCAATATTCAGAATTCAGAATTAAAGAACTCTCTCTTTCAATGCATAAGTTTATCTATCTCTATATATATTAAAAGTTAGTCATATGAATTTATATATATATATATATATATATATATATATTAGGGGTGTAAAGGCACACGTATTTGTACAGAAAC
>NW_015538055.1:357383-394106 GCF_001515605.1 Sinocyclocheilus anshuiensis | reverse complement strand
TGTGTACCGTTACACCCCTAATATATATATATATATATATATATATATATTCCCTTTAATTCAAATTATAATTGCAATTCTGTACCCTGTTTGCTACCTAAATTAAAATTTAAAACGCATTCTCAATTCAAATCAAAAGAGTGCACAATCCTGGACTCTACTAAGATTTCTTCTCTGCTCTGCTAAAAATATCTTCAAGAGTTGAGATTGACTGTACTGGCTGACAGTGTAGAGTGTGCAAACATTAATAACTATCATGTCTTGTCACACCAAATGACAGCCTACTCTATCGATGCTGCCCATGCCCCTTGCGCTCAATGCTATTGATTTCTCTTAGGGGTCAAAGGGCGAGCCGGCATTGATCCATGAGACTCTCTGACAGCACCGAAAGGACCAGCTCCAGACAAATCGATGACACCTCAGCGCACCACATATACATTATGGTTATTTACTGGACATGAAGCAAAAGCAAGCTTTATCACTTGTCTGTCAGGTACGGCAGAGCTAAGCAAAATTCATATTAGAGCTTCAGAGAAAAATCTGTTGGGATTAACAGCTAAAGGGTGAACAGATGAGTAAAAACATCCCCCCATGGAAACTTGATGGGTTGCCATTGAAATTATGAGTGAAGGTCAATTGCTTTCTTGTGTTTTTTAGACAAATGGACTGAGATGTAGACAAATACAGAATTAATTCTGTTCACCCTGTAGTCGAAATATGAGTCTCATTCTAGTGCAGCATTCACCAAAGATGGATGCATGAAATGAACTGTGAAAAAGAAGACATCAAGGAAGCTAACAATAGTGTCACGGGTGCACTGCTGAGCGGACTGAGGAGCAAGGTGCCACATTAACGGCCTTCGGGCTTGCCACATTAACGGCCTTCGGGCTTGCCACATTAACGGCCTTCGGGCTTGCCACATTAACGGCCTTCGGGCTTGCCACATTAACGGCCTTCGGGCTTGCCACATTAACGGCCTTCGGGCTTGCCACATTAACGGCCTTCGGGCTTGCCACATTAACGGCCTTCGGGCTTGCTACATTAACGGCCTTCGGGCTTGCCACATTAACGGCCTTTCGGCTTGCCACATTAACGTCCTTTCGGCTTGCCACGTTAACTGCCGGCTGACTTGGGGAAGCCGCGGACGGCGGTGGGCTGGATCTGGCTCGGGACCGGACACTCCCCAGACACCGGAAGACACCTTCCCTCCAAGTTAGTCCAGTGGTGTCTGGGAGGTCCACGGAGCGATGGTAGTTGGCCCCGAGCCAGAGCAGCTGATTGAGGACAGCGTCCTCTAACGCTGTCACCTCCGCGAGCTTGCAGAACTCCCGGGCATACTCGTAGAAGGGGAGATCGAGGCGAGCTAGGGCGGCGATGCGAGCGGCAATTTCCATAGCCGCGGGGGGGAAAAACCAGGAAACAAAAAAAACTTTCAAAAAGGCAGGAAAAACAAAGACAAGGAGAAGGGGCGCTGCTTACTCTTGTTTCGGTCTGGTATTCTGTCACGGGTGCACTGCTGAGCGGACTGAGGAGCAAGGAACGAAGAGAGACGAGGAGTACATCAATCCAAATGGGTTTAATTAATACAAAGGAACACTCACGCAATACATGTAGACGTAGACATAGACATGACATGAACAATACCGAACCCTGGAGCACACACAGGGAACCCCACATTAACGGCCTTCGGGCTTGCCACATTAACGGCCTTCGGGCTTGCCACATTAACGGCCTTCGGGCTTGCCACATTAACGGCCTTCGGGCTTGCCACATTAACGGCCTTCGGGCTTGCCACATTAACGGCCTTCGGGCTTGCCACATTAACGGCCTTCGGGCTTGCCACATTAACGGCCTTCGGGCTTGCCACATTAACGGCCTTCGGGCTTGCCACATTAACGGCCTTCGGGCTTGCCACATTAACGGCCTTCGGGCTTGCCACATTAACGGCCTTCGGGCTTGCCACATTAACGGCCTTCGGGCTTGCCACATTAACGGCCTTCGGGCTTGCCACATTAACGGCCTTCGGGCTTGCCACATTAACGGCCTTCGGGCTTGCCACATTAACGGCCTTCGGGCTTGCCACATTAACGGCCTTCGGGCTTGCCACATTAACGGCCTTCGGGCTTGCCACATTAACGGCCTTCGGGCTTGCCACATTAACGGCCTTCGGGCTTGCCACATTAACGGCCTTCGGGCTTGCCACATTAACGGCCTTCGGGCTTGCCACATTAACGGCCTTCGGGCTTGCCACATTAACGGCCTTCGGGCTTGCCACATTAACGGCCTTCGGGCTTGCCACATTAACGGCCTTCGGGCTTGCCACATTAACGGCCTTCGGGCTTGCCACATTAACGGCCTTCGGGCTTGCCACATTAACGGCCTTCGGGCTTGCCACATTAACGGCCTTCGGGCTTGCCACATTAACGGCCTTCGGGCTTGCCACATTAACGGCCTTCGGGCTTGCCACATTAACGGCCTTCGGGCTTGCCACATTAACGGCCTTCGGGCTTGCCACATTAACGGCCTTCGGGCTTGCCACATTAACGGCCTTCGGGCTTGCCACATTAACGGCCTTCGGGCTTGCCACATTAACGGCCTTCGGGCTTGCCACATTAACGGCCTTCGGGCTTGCCACATTAACGGCCTTCGGGCTTGCCACATTAACGGCCTTCGGGCTTGCCACATTAACGGCCTTCGGGCTTGCCACATTAACGGCCTTCGGGCTTGCCACATTAACGGCCTTCGGGCTTGCCACATTAACGGCCTTCGGGCTTGCCACATTAACGGCCTTCGGGCTTGCCACATTAACGGCCTTCGGGCTTGCCACATTAACGGCCTTCGGGCTTGCCACATTAACGGCCTTCGGGCTTGCTACATTAACGGCCTTCGGGCTTGCCACATTAACGGCCTTCGGGCTTGCTACATTAACGGCCTTCGGGCTTGCCACATTAACGGCCTTCGGGCTTGCTACATTAACGGCCTTCGGGCTTGCCACATTAACGGCCTTCGGGCTTGCTACATTAACGGCCTTCGGGCTTGCCACATTAACGGCCTTCGGGCTTGCTACATTAACGGCCTTCGGGCTTGCCACATTAACGGCCTTTCGGCTTGCCACATTAACGTCCTTTCGGCTTGCCACGTTAACTGCCGGCTGACTTGGGGAAGCCGCGGACGGCGGCGGGCTGGATCTGGCTCGGGACCGGACATTCCCCAGACACCGGAAGACACCTTCCCTCCAACTTAGTCCAGTGGTGTCTGGGAGGTCCACGGAGCGATGGTAGTTGGCCCCGAGCCAGAACAGCTGATTGAGGACGGCGTCTTCTAACGCCGTCACCTCCGCGAGCTTGCAGAACTCCCGGGCATACTCGTAGAAGGGGAGATCGAGGCGAGCTAGGGCGGCGATGCGAGCGGCAATTTCCATAGCCGCGGGGGGGAAAAACCAGGAAACAAAAAAAACTTTCAAAAAGGCAGGAAAAACAAAGACAAGGAGAAGGGGCGCTGCTTACTCTTGTTTCGGTCTGGTATTCTGTCACGGGTGCACTGCTGAGCGGACTGAGGAGCAAGGAACGAAGAGAGACGAGGAGTACATCAATCCAAATGGGTTTAATTAATACAAAGGAACACTCACGCAATACATGTAGACGTAGACATAGACATGACATGAACAATACCGAACCCTGGAGCACACACAGGGAACCCTATTTATACACACAGGAGGAGGGGATGACGAGACACACCTGGGAGCAATGAAACATCAAGGGAAACACCTGGGACAAATGAACTTAATCAGGACACGAACAAGAAACTAACCAAATATGGGCATAGGAAGGCACATGGGGAGCAAGACGCACACAAAACACGGAACAAAGTCTGACAAATAGGTTTCGGTTTTGAAAGTATTTGTAAGAGATAAAACATTCCATTTCAGAATATTTTATCGATTTTAGCTGTGATCGAAATGATTGGCTGCAGCTTTGCTTCTGACAGACATAATCCTCAATAACTGGCAAGGTTACGCATGAATCTTTAATTCCATTCAATACTAGTGAAAGGATAGATAGAAGTCCATATCTCAGACACACACTCAAATGATTCAAATACTCATTCCAGATAAAAATGCATTACATCACAGTACTTCATTTGCCTTAAGATATTTATAAAAGCAGACTAAGTTTCAAAAGTTTTCTTTTAGTTTAGTTTTGGTAACTGTATGCTGATCGGTGGCTTGTGAGATCCAAGGAAAGCTAGAAGGTTGTACAGTTAACTCCCAGGGCAAAATTCTAAACCATACAACCTACTACCTCAACCTGGATGCACACAGTCTCGGTTGCTTTCATCCTTTTAGAAGAAGTTTACATAAACGTCAGTCGATAATAAATTACAATAGACAAGTTTGAGCAACTTCGATGCATGGCAAACAAGGAAAAGAGTGCAATATCCACAGAAAAGCAAAAGCAGGCTGGCCTTACATGTTGGACGATTTTCTACCACAGAGACAGAGACCCATAGAAACGAGCTTGTGCCATTAAACTCATCACAAGATCGGATCTACGGGTTAATGACAAGTGGCTGCTCATTTAATCATGGACTTGGAAAAAGACTCCAGTGATTGTCCTACACTATTTATGTTAATATCCAGCACAGCAATGTATGACCTTCACAAAGATCTCCATTGTAAGCACATTTTTCCTTTAATTTAGGCCTTCAATGTAAACATGCAGCACAATGCAGTGTAATGCAGAGAAATATACAAACTACTCTTTTGTGATGTAGGCAAAGGTCTGAGTCACTACGAGAAAAGATCTTTCAGTTTTCCTACACGAACTAAAATTGCTAGATATAATATAGAAATAAGTAAAATTTCAAAGATATAATATATATATATATATATAATTGCAGTAAGGATTAAAATATTAAAATGCCCAATAAAGAAAAGCACATAATTATTTTGATGTGTTGGCCAAATAACAGCTATGTAGATGACATTTAAATTTTGTTACATTTTGATGACATTTATTTTGTGTAAAATAAATAAAAAAATAAAATGCACAACAATAAAATCAATAGTTTTAAATGTTAAGCACCACAACGTTATAACAGAAACAGATTAAAAAAATTTAAAGATTATGTTTAATAATCTGACTCGTGTTATTAAGAATTAACTCCAATATCAGCTTATTACATATCCAAAAGAAAACAATAATAAAACAATAACTAGTATTGATAACCATTATGGTACCTATCGTGCATTCCTAACTTGTACAAACTGATGAAAATAAAATCCACCCACAACCCTGTAACTGTAAAGCAGTTATGATGGTTAGGGTTGGGGAGTTTGTTTGATGCAAGAGCTCAACTTTGTTCAAAGAAATGGCTTCACTGAAGAAAAAGTAGGTAGCTCAACAGATCATGTTTCCTCACTAAAATCTTTGACAAGTTCAGTGATTGATAACACAGAACTCTTGCCTAGTCCAAAACCTCAACAGCCTTTCCCACTCATGAGTCACTGTGGTAATGTTGCTTTTTCAAAAATGATGCCAGAAATTCAAATACCGGCACACCCTGGGCTGTCAAACTCAGTTCTGTTAGGAAAATAGTGGATCTCTCTTGCTAAGCTGAGAGCAAAGCTGCATCTTAGCATTCCTTTTAGTAACCCTAACTAAACCACAGTTAGCTACTAATCCTAAACATCAAACACCATTGTAATGACAGTCTAAAGACTCACTAAGTACAGTATCAGTTTCATTACCTCATTACCGCTTGACTGACAGCTTTTGTAGAGCCAACATTGTATGGGCTCACAGTGAGAAATTTACAACCACCATCTGAGCTCTTTACTGTTTTCCATAACAAAACATGATGAACTGAAAACATCTTCCACTGAAACGGCCATGTAAGGTCAAACATGGCTCTTTGATTTTGTGGTCAGCTTCCAAGTTTAACCTTGCCCATAAGCTGGTTCACATTACCAGTAAATTTAAATGGAGCATAGTGAATAGGAACCAAGCTATGAGGCTTTGCAAATAAAGAATGTGGACATGTCAGAATATACTGGTCATAAAATAAAATTTCATGCTCCCCACACCAAAGAAAAACTTAGGTTTTCATTAATAGTCAACATGTGTGTATATATATATATAGAGAGAGAGAGAGAGAGAGAGAGAATACAAGGAGATCTGTTTGCCCTTTAAAAGTGAGGATGCTTTGATAATTCTTCTGTGAGAGTAGTATTTTACAGTTTTGGCAGTTAAAAGGACAGTTCACTCAAACACATATCATCATTTACTAATCCTGATGCCATTCTACACTATATGAGTTTATTTTTTCTTGAGAACACAAATACAGTGAAAGTAAGTGGTGAACAGGGCCTGTCAAGCTCCGAAAAGGACAATATGTTCTATAAAAGTACCATTTTTAGTTTTGTGTGAGGAACACTAGCATTCATGTCAAACAAGCATGACAAAATATATACCTTGAAAACAATGCAAGTTGCTTTAGATAAGTCAAATGCAAAAATGTTGAAAAAAAAAATGGTGTAGGACTTATTAAACAATTTTCACTCTGAAATTGCTAGTAAAGTTTACAAATAATTGCAAAGAAATGGCAAGTAATTGAATTAAACATATTTTGAAGTAAGTTGTAAAACATATTACAATAATCTTTGTAATTTCCAAAAATCATTTTTACAATGTAGAACAAATGGCAATTTAAGTCATTATGAATTAATGAATATGATTAATTTGTGGCCTTTTCCTCACTCAAAGCTAACTTATGCTTCGGAAGACTTTGAACACGTGTCAAGCTCAAAAAATGGCTAAAAGCACCATAAAATGGGCCCATCATGGTCTTTTTTGTAATTTTTAGAGCTGGAAAGCCCCTGGTCACCATTTGCTTTGATTACAAGAAAATTAACACCGTGAACATTTTGCTAAACAACTTTTTGTGTGTGTGTGTGTGTGTCACATATGATACATTACACTTTGAATGACATGGAATGATGGCAGAATTTCATAGTTGGGTAAACTAATCTTTCGAAATGTACTTGCATAAAAGTTTATTTCACCTCGCCAGTTCCATTCCTTGTAAACAAAGATTAGCCTAGAATATGACAAATCGTAGTTCATTTATGAAGAATATTTCCATGTATCATAAACTCCATCCCTTAGTGGATTTGTACTTTCTGACATGTGAGAATGGAAACCTAGACTGATCGTTTAGTTTTATAGCGAGCATTAACAAAAGTAATGAAAGCAAGGACAGATAGGGATTGCTGTGGCAATCTGAAAAAGCGAGATATTTTTGGCTACAGGCTGACTGTTTGTGCACACGTGAAGTGAACTCAATGGTGCCATTAGTCTTAAACAAGCAAATGCGAGCAGCAGCTGAGTGGGGCCCCTCACGTGCCATTTGGTTACAAGGCAGTGTTACATGTGTCGAGAAGTCACTCGGTTCATAGCAATTACTCAAACATATGACAGGACTCATGACTCACACTGCACCGCATCTTTTGAGTGAAAACAAGACTCGTCTGAATCTTATTAAAGTCATGGAGAAAACTCTGACAGATCCACCACACTTCTCACTGCAACTCTTCAGACCTGACCTAAAAAGGTTTACAAAGAGAACCCTTGCCACAGTGTGATTTAATTCTTCAGCTGTTTGGAGAAAATGTTTTAACTGAAAGCAGGAAATGGCCTGTTCTTTCAATTATTTAATTAAAGCTCCTTTGCATTAATAAAGTTATTTATGATCCATAGTGGTCAATATCTAGCTAGTATTTCACCAGCGATGTGTATTTAGCCTTCAGCTTTCTCATCAAACTTGTTTTATTGAATACACCTTTTTGCCAACTTGTAAATAATTCATCAAAAAGTGAAGATCAACTAATAAATTGAATCATTATAAAAATACGTTAGGCCAAAAAATGATGACAAACACAGGTCCTATGCCAGTTTGAAATTTAGCCAACCACATTGTGCCAGCCCACTCTAGACAAATTGAAGTTTGGTTATGGGCAGTGCCTCTTTGTAATAATTCCTAGGCAATTTTAACAGCGTAATGCACCTGTGTGTGGTTGTCCAGGAGGAAGTTGTGGCCCGCGGCACGTAAAGACCACTGACAAGTGGTGCACTTCTCCAGATGTAGAGATGTCAAAGAGCAAATCCCTTTCTTGCTTGATAAGTAGTCAAATCTTAACCCAGACTCGATGTACAGGAAGTAAATATCCATGACAGGAAGTAAATATCTATGACATGCTTTTAGGGTTGGACACTGAAACATACCGGAACCAACCTCAGCCTGCTTCTTTGCAGGGAATCAAAAACCAGAGTAGTTTGACTCCTGAACAAATTACTCTTTTGAGCCAGTTCTTTTTCATGAATCGAACACATACAGCTCATAACTAACTGTGAGACTTAAATTAAGGTAGTTCCTGACTGTTGTTTACAGTATATCTCAATGTGTAGTTGAAAAAGACTGTGAAAAGTAATTAAAAGGAATAAATCACTGAAAACACCTTTTGCAAAAATTATTTTACATTTCATATATTTATATATTATAAATTATACATATTCCCACCCCTACATATATGTTGGCGATATTGTTGGCAATGATACATATACTACACACACACACACACACACACACACACACACACACGTACATACACATTGTACATATATATTTTTAAGTAAATCAATCAATATTTTTAGGTAAATCAATAACAATTACATTTTTTACAATATTTCAAGTGTAATTTATGAGATTTGTTGTATTTTGAATCCAATTTTTCTTTGTAAAAGGCAAAAAGTTGAGAATACTGATTTCAAAGTTAAGGATTCATTAGTTTGAATATACATTGCACCAAAAACTATCATAACATCTTATTTGATAATTCAGTAAACTTTATTTTTGACAAAACATCCCATGTTTCGGTAGTGACTTCACATTTTTGGTAGTCAGGGCTGGACTGGTAATCGGGCTTACCGGGCATTTTCCCGGTGGGCCGACGCACTCAAGGGGCCGACAGAATGGGGTTTTTTTTGCCAAGGACCATCACGCACGGACAGCGAGCAGCCAGTGGCCCATTGGTTTGTCTCCTTTATTGACAATAAATAATTGGGCGTAAACCACCCAATCACAATGCGCTATAGACAGAGCAATGAAGTATTTTGCTCCGCTATAGAGATCGCTTCACCCCAACTTCTTCCTCGTCGGCTTTTCCCACGTTTTCACAGCAGCATTATCAAGAACAGGCTTGCTCTGCGGTGAGTGATGCGGACCAAAGAGCCAGGCAAGAGGAGAAGAAGAGAGTAGTTGAATCTGTAAAGTGCTTGATAGGGACTCGCAGCGGAGGCAGGCATCTAACCTATCCTAATGTGTTGTGTGCACCATGAGTGTAGAATACGAAAACACTTTTTCTTTGATGAATAGAAAGATCCAAAGATTAGCATTTATCTGAAATAAAAAGCTTTCGTAACATTATACCCTATACCATTTAAAAGCTTGGAGTCAGTATAGTTATTTTATTTATTTATTTATTTTGGGGGGTCTGAAGGATCAAGTGACACTGAAGACTGGAGTAATGATGCTAAAATTTCAGCTTTGAAATCACAAACATTTTAAAATATATTAAAATAGAAAACAGTTTTTTTAAATAGTAAAAATATTTCACAATATTACTGCTTTTGCTGTATTTCGGATCAAATAAATGCAGGCTTGGTGAGCAGAAGAGACTTCTTTAAAAAACATTAAAGATCTTACTTTTCAAAAATGTTTGACTTTTTGATATATATATATATAATAGAATCACATTACAGAATTTTAACTTGCATACTAAAACACTACTAAAACATATACTAAAATACTAAAAAACTGCATAACTGTACTAAAATGTTGTTTATTTTCCCCAAAAATGAGGATTATGTATTTCCTTTTGTCACTACTGAAACAATAATGACATGTTTCGGTCGTGACTGTTTCAGTAGTGACAATTTTATGGGATAACACCCAAAAAAACAAAGATGTCACTACTGAAACTCCACCTAATGTTTCGGTAGTGACAATTTTAGATACTTTTGAACCTATCTCAAAGATGCTAATCAGCACATGGTTAGCTAGCACAGTTCTGAACAGTAGTACGCACATAAAAATTAAATGATATGGAATAACTCCCAAAAAAAGTGTTCGGTAGTGACATTCCTTAGAGTTACACACAGATTTTTCAGACTTTTGAACACATTTGTCTCAAAATGATGGGGCCTATCTACTCACCCTGTAGCTATGAGAGAGACACACAAATAAATATTTTCTGATCATAAATGTAGGGGTGTAATTAATTTCAGTCTCAGCCAGTGGACTAAAGCAGGGGTGGCGAACGTCAGTCCTGGAGAGCCGCAGCCCTGCAGAGTTTTGCTTCAACCCTAATCAAACACACCTGAACAAGCTAATCAAGGCCTGAAGGGTTACTAGAAAGCTACAGGCAGGTGAGATTTAATTAGGGTTGGAGCTGAACTCTGCAGGGTTGCGGCTCTCCAGGACCGGAGTTCGCCACCGCTGGACTAAAGCATACACTGTTTTGGTAGTGACATGAAAATTATTTACAAAGATAATATAGAATAAAAAAAAAATTTTAACTTCACTTTTTAAAAGAATTAATAATATATTTTTAAAAACAACAATGGAAAAAATACAACAATTATTTCAAAATCAATATTATGATTTTATATATATATTAAGCTTACAAATATTTTAAATATTATTTCAATAGAGAATAGAATGATCTTAGTAAACATCTAAGATTTGAATACTTAAATGCTTTTTAAATGTGTTTTTTGGTTGTGGGACAGCAGTTTGGACCAATTTGGTAGAATGGCTCATGTATATGTGTATATATATATATATATATATATATATACAGATACATACATACATACATACATACGTGTATATATATGATGATTTTCAAAGTTGTAAATAAAGCAAAGATTTGTATTGGAGTACAAGAAAATACTGTTTCAGTCTTTCTACTTCAAGGTTTCACCTTAAATTCAATGTGTTACTTGCTGTTTCTTTGTATTTGTAAAATTTACTAGCAGTTTCTAAGTAATATTGTTTCAAAGTTGTTTCACACACACTGAAAAAATTCAGACTAACACCTGTGTTTCTTGTCTCACTACCCTTCACTCATCCATCCATTTGTGTAAATTTTAAGTAATTATTGCTTTGATGGATGATTGGATGAGCTGAGGCTATAGGAGCCTGAGGCATGCAGGGAAAGGTGTTTTGTCAGCCCCTGTGGAAAGGGACCTGATAGCGCTAGTTCGAATCAAGTAGAGATTTGCTGGGAGAGATGCCAAGAAAATGACTTTGTTTGACCCAGCTGCCAATCAATCTTCTCACAGAGTGCCAGACTAAACACGGTCAGTATTTTAGCGGGACTTGTTGGCGGCAGTTGCCGGATGATTGAGGGGAAAACTGGGGTCCTGTTCGGGGAGAGATACATGAAGCAGCAGTAAACACACACTCACCCCAGGGTCTGCGGATACATGACTGCAAAATAGTAGGAAGTCTGCAAAAGTTACATTTGGCCTGAGATTTATAAAAGCCGGTCATCACAAAGAGATTTCTGTATTTATAATATAATTAGTCTGAGGTGTCATGATCATGTTTGAAAACTTAAATGTTAATTATTACACAAAGATAAGCTTTTTTTGTCATGTTCATTCATTTTTCTATTAGAACAACCTTGTATAAATGTATAAATATTCTGAAAACTAAAACTTAACTGGTGATACATACAACATATACAGTAATGAGATTATCAGTAAAGCAGAGTAGTTAATTTATTAAATAACAATTCAATTTAATTTCTGTTTATTGGTCAACATACTACAGAAATTATTACAAGTTTTCAAACCTGAGCTGGACAGCTTTCCTTTATTTTATTAAAAATATATATCTCAAAAGTGTTGAGGACAATATGATGCAAGTATATATTGATAATTTCTCACCATATAAAAGACTACTGCCAAGCACAACATTAGATGATTATGAAAAACATCAATACTTTATGAATTTCAAATGAGCTAGGCTTATAAATAACCATAAGCATCAATACGGCTAAATAAAGCATTATTTTAGGATCAATGCGAGCAAAAAGCTTGTGAAAGCATTCATTAAAATTCCCTTCAAAAAAATCAAATGGCATTTCAGTTTAATTACTTACTTTGTTAATTACTTTCCTTGTCTGCGGATCAACTATGCTTAGAGTTAATTGCTTACCATAGGTGTGTGTATGTTATCCATTAGAGGCTGAATCCCAGTAAAATGAGGATGGTGAAATGCAAATGAGCTAATATGATACCAACTGCAATCTGTACTGAAATTGTGGTCCTCTCTCTCTCTCTCTTTCTCTCTCTCTCTTAAGGTCTTTCAGTTCATCACGGAGTGAGCAATATTGGTCTTCATTTTGAAATTATATAAATTTAATATAGAAAACTGACTCTTTGTTTCTAAATATTTCAAGTTTTGTTGACGTTGCAAAAGTCTGGAAATTTCATAAGATTGAGCCAGACTAATGCTCACAACTCAGTTTCAACAGCTGGCATGTAAAACTGAAAATTCCCTCCATTTCATACAATTTCTACATGCAATCCTTATTCCGGGAGCCAGAGAATGTCACATGATCCAGTAATGATGACTCAGTATTGAACAATATCAAACAGACTAGCCAAAACAAACTAAACCAAAGCTGATCAAACAAGAATATTTGTAATACAACATTAAAAGCTCAAAATTGAATCAAAAGGTTCAAATGTTGTTCCATTCACAAATATATATTTATTTATATAATTTTTAAACAAAATCTATATATAAAAAAACAAGTGATTCTAAGCTACTTTTGGTTGATGAATCATATTTTACGACATCACAACACTTGTTTATCAAAAAAGTAACAAAACTTTCACAAAAGTTTCACTAAAGTAACAAATATGTCAAACAAATAATAATAATAATAATAATAATAATAATAATAATAATACAAATAAAATGTATTATTATTAGCATAAACTGCATAGGCCAAACAACATGCTAAATGGTTAGCATGACAGGCTGAATATAAATATTTTCAATTTGGGAAATTCATTAAAACAACAGATATGTGATTTGCATGAAACACCTCCAAAGAACCATTTAACCAAGTAAAGAATTTTATACAGCGAAAAATAGTTCTTGATAAGTAGAGTGTTCTGAACCTAAGCTCCTGCAGAACCACTTAAGAACTTTCATATTTTAATGCAATGCAAGCTGTGCGCTTACTAAGTTTCTAAAAAGTCGAATGACTCATGAACACCATTATCCCTTGGCCTCTAGATCCATTCAAGATCACAGCAGATGAAAATATCCATTCATTCAGATTCTGAACAGCACTGCTGTTATTGCCGCAGGCTGCTCTCACTAAAGAGCACCTTAGTGCGAGACTGCAATAAAGAATAATGACCACATTACCAAACGTGCTGGTGGCACCATCATAACAGCACTGACGAGCAAAAATGAGGACAGAAATAAAACGGTGAACCCCATTTACAAAACTCATTGAGTTCAGGACATCAATGGAAACTGTAAATGCATTCAGGAAACTCATATTTTGGACTCTGCCTGAACCACAAACACAGACACTATATACATAAGTATGCACCTTAATTCTCAGACCTCTGAAAGCATTTACCACAGCACCACAATGGGTGAGACTAAAATATTTTGTGGCATAGTAAAGCATGGAACTTAAATGCCATTCAGAAGGTCATCATGAGAATGGGGTTTTTAAAAAGAAAAGAAAAATAATGATCTGACCAGCCATGCATTGACAAGATTGACAACAGCTTCTTTTTTGACAATGGTTGGGAAAATAATTTAATCTACCGCAGTCACTAATCTAACCAATTTAATGATTTTCACTCAATATTCAATATCCTAAACTAACTGTTCATTATAAATTCTGAATATTATATAACTTTACTCTTTAAAATGTTTTGTTGATTTGTTCCTCTTTTCTATTTTATTATTTTTCTATGAAATTATTACCATAATATAGTACGCATAAAATTGATGTAAAACTTAAATTACATTTTTTTATGTATAATGTTGTATTTTTACATTTCAGTTTGCAAAGACAATACCTATTGGTTAACTAAATCACAATAAAGAAACTTCCTATAACATCTGATTATTTAAAAAAAAAGTCCTGTTCTCTCTTTTTCTACTTTCGCGCTCAATTCCGCTCTAGCATACACTTTGCATTATGTACTGCAAATATTGTTGGCATTTATGGTAAATGATTTGAGATGTTCCTCATTTGCATAAAAGTGTGCTAAATTACTGATTATAAAACTATACTGAAAATTGAGTTTTCCTTTGTGTATTATTAGTTGCAGATTTTTTTATTTCTCGATTTGTGAAAGAGAAAACGTCTCGGTTACGTATGGTAACCCTCATTCCCTGAAGGAGGGAACGGAGACGTCACGTCGGATGACCGACGAATTGGGATCTCGCTTAGAGAGACCAATCTAATGGCCTCAGTCTGCTTTTGGGCAGCGGAGAACTGCTGGGCGAAGTTCTCCACCGTGTCGCCGAAAAGGCTGGTCTGGGACACGGGGGTGTTCAAGAATCTTGTCTTGTCCGTCTCGTGCATGTCGGCCGGACACAGCCAGAGATGGCACTCATGAACCACCATAGTGGACATCGCACGACCCAGAGACCGCGCCCATCCGGCACCGCTGACGGATCTTCATCCCCAGAGAAATCCGGCTCACCCTCCGATGCTGCAACCGACAACCGATCGTCGGGGGGAGCCTCCGAAGAAACAGGTGGTACCCCCCGGGTGCTGAAGCGCACAGGGGAGATGGCCGTCTGCAACACACACAGGGGTAGTGCAGCCTGTTGTGTGCAACCCACTCGACACGGGAAAACCACCGCCGCTGAAGCGCCGTACCACCAGCACGAGAGCCCACGAAGAGCGTGCTTGACTGTAGTTTTCACTACCGTAGACTTAGGTCAGGAGCAGAAAGATAGAACCGCTCGGCTCCGAAGCAAAAAGCTGAATATGCGCTGCATCTGCTGCCTACTTATACTCACGCTGTGATCAGCAGCAGCTGGATGCAATAATCGCATGCCAATGTGCATTGGATCGTTTAGTTTACACTCAAAGTAGACTGATCTCTCTAAGCGAGATTCCAATTCGTCGGTCATCCGACGTGACGTCGAGAGTGACCGACTGAAAGGGAACAATTATAGCATGGTATTATTTTTAGAAATATTATTTAGTCTTTCACAAATGTAGAAATAAAAAATGAAATGCAAATTATAAATGTTTCATGACTTTGTTAAAACTCACAGTTGCATTGCTTAGCATGTAAGAATCTGCAGTCTCTGTGGCAGGCAAAGGCAATGCAAAGTGGGATCCCTCAACACTACAGCTAATGGAAACAGAGTAGAAATGCACCATAATGAAAGCTGGGGTCAAACGAGGGGAACGATTCCTCAGGGGTGGAATCAAAACAAGGAGCCGCATGAAACTGAGACTCAGATTTCACTGCTGCACAATTCGATTGTGTGATACCACTCAGTGCTACTATAATATTCATAATTACGGTAACACGTTGAGAAGGGAGTACATTTTCTTCATATGATATAATGTGATCAATGCTTGTTACAAACAAACAAGATTCTGAAATTACAATGCACTGAGATCATGAATTATATGGGAAACATGGATCTAAATATTTTTCTTCTGCTTTGCTGTTCAAGCATTAACTGAAACTCAGTGTGGAGTTTGATACATGCATGAAATTGCATTTGCTTTAATTAAATAAAATGATGTTGATTAATAACTTAAAGGGTTAGTTCACCCAAAAATGTAAATTCTGTCATTAATTAATCACCCTCATGTCGTTTCAAACTTGTAAGACCTTCGTTCATCTTCAGAACACAAATTAAGATATTTTGGATGGAATCTGAGAGCTTTCTGACCCTGCATAGACAGCAACGCAACTGAAATGTTCCCAAGTCCAGAAACGGAGCAAGGAGATCTGTAAAATAATCCATGTGACATCAGTGGTTCATCCGCAATTATACGAAGCTATGTGTCAGCTGCGTCACGCCGGATCTGTTTCCTATGTTGTTTGCGCTTTGATTTGAATGAAAACAACATATCCGCGTGACGCAGCTGACACAGAATAGCATACGCTGTTTACGTCCAGCTGATACTCTCCAAAATGGCACCAGGGTGATGCGGAGGAGACGAATTGTTGAATAAAGCCGTTTTTTTTCTCTTTTGCGCACAAAAAGTATTCTCGTAGCTTCGTATAATTGCGGATGAACCACTGATGTCACGTGGATTATTTTACAGATCTCCTTGCTCCGTTTCTGGACTTGGGAACATTTCAGTTGCGTTGCTGTCTATGCAGGGTCAGAAAGCTCTCAGATTCCATCCAAAATATCTTAATTTGTGTTCCGAAGACGAACGAAGGTCTTACGGGTTTGAAACGACACTAGGGTGAGTAATTAATGACAGAATTTTCATTTTTGGGTGAACTAACCCTTTAATGGACATTTGCATTATAGTTTCATATGTATGGTTCATAATTTTCATCATGTTTTAAGCTCTCTATTGATGGTGCTCAAAAGTGTGATTAAATGAGTTTCTAACAAACTCATTTCTATAGCAACAAAACCTCTGAAATGAAATCAATCTCAGGTCAGGTTTAAACTTTATTCTCTTCCTCCACTCCCCCCGGAGCGGACTCCAAAACTGAAATCACTCCAGGGAGACTGGGAATAAATGGTTATGATCCAGTTTTATGGAAGGCAAACCAAAGAAACTTGCAATCAAAATCAGAGCCATTAGAGCAAAGGGCAAGACTACAATAATAAATATTTGCCAAAACCTAATCAGAGTGCAACAGAAAAGCAAACCTTGTCTAAATCATTTTCCAGGTCAAGTATACTACTTGAAAACAACGGATGTTCAACACCGGGGCTTTTTTGTATAACTAAACAAATTGGGTGTATTTTTGCATCGCTCACAGAAGCAAGCTTCCACATAATGCAGTGGAAAAAAAGAACTCAAAATGTATGGAAAATATGCAAAAGCCAGAGTTAAATTAAGGCCAACGGTTAGGGAAGTGGAGCATGTAGATTCCTGCTGTTTCTGACGTTCTACCCCTGCTGTGTTACATGGCCTCAACCCCTTTTGTGTAGGGTTAACCCGTTAAATCCCACCAAAGTGGCTATTCAGTGGAGTGCCATCCACCCCAGGGGTTATTGTGACTGGCCTTTGTTAAGAACAATAGACGTAAAGAGGATAAGACACCAGCAGCACTTCCTAACTTCCCCCAAAGTCTTCTCACTTTCTCTACACTGTAGGGCGAGTGCCTGGAGTGATTGAGCCCCCCTTTTCCTGTTTAACGTTAGGGATCTCATTTGTTTGATCCCAAGTGCACTGAAATTACATTAATTAATGCCAATAACTTGGCATTTTTCATACAAATGAAAACAGTGCCTTTAAAAAGTGTCTTTTCTGTGTGGAGCTTATGTTTTAGTCAAAGGGTTTATTACAGAAAAACAGACAGCAAAAATGGACAAAAAAGCTGCCCGTCTAGATGAAATTTATCATATCTAATAAATTCTGTACTTGCCTGGCCAGAGCCACAAATGAATGAAAACCATCAATGCAACCTCATATCCAAATCCAAAATAAAGATTCAAAATACATCTTATACGGGTAGCATCAAATTATTTTTCCTTCATAATTTTTAAAATAGTCTGTCAAATTAAATAACAATACTGTATCATAAAATGTCTTTCATAAAATCACAGATTTAAAATAAGTTGAGTGCTTGGACAGTTTTAGCCTTTCCTTTAATCATGGGTCACTGGTTAGAAAATATATTCTCGCTCTTGCCTCCCTCTAAGCAGGTGAACTGAGCTCAAGACTTTCCCACGATCCCTCAGTAAATCTCTCTTTGCTCTGCCCCTTTCTTCTGTCTCAGCCATCTGTCTATTTTTTAGAGTGCGTCTGGTGGAGCAAATGTCAGCCGCTGGGACAAGTCCAGCATTCCAAAACAGATTTCACCACAACATATCGCCAGAAATACAAATACTTTGATCCGAAAAAAATTAAAATGCATTACTAAAAACGTTGGAATACCTAATGATCTCGCTTTCTTTCTGTCCGTCTCTCTCATTAGAAAGAAACCCGTGGTGCTCTGACAAGACCAAGAAAAGTGAATTTAAGAGGTAAGCATGTTTTTCATAGTCTCTGTGCTTATTTAAAAAGATTCACTATCAAGAATCAACCTCTTCTAATATTATTTTCTTAAATAGAAATTTGACTAATTAAAGTAGCACATAATACATCCAATGAGAAAAAATAAATAAATAAATAAAACCCACATCTAAGCCAAAAGGTTTAACCAAAATTGTCAAGAATGTGATTAAGTAGGCAACTGAACACAATAACACAACATCTGCGATGTATCCAGCAACATTTGACCACACTCATCTTAAAGATTTTTATATGGCTCATTTTGAAATGAAATCGGACCCATCAAAGCAATAGCCTAAATAATGCCTTGCTTTAATTTTTTTTTATAAATAATATCACAGCTATGTTACACAGTCATGTGACATACAGTCACCCTTCTATCCTCCATCATTTCTCCTTTCTCTGGTGAGCAGCCCATGCACGTATCATTAGAGCATTAAAAGAAGCACGCCTGGTGCTGCGGGTCTCCTCCTGTGCTGCCTTCCTTCTAAACGTGTGACATTGGCTGGCTGAGAGCATGAGAACGGAGCCTTTTGAATAGCTGGATCCTCATACTTGGCTAGTAACCATGGAAGCAGATGCCTACTCTCTTTGCCCTCCTTACCTCCTTGCTCCCTCAATGAAAAGAGGGCACGCCTCGCTTTCTTCTTCCTGACCGAACTTGCCTGGCCCTCAAAGGGAGTGATTGAGCAGGTCACTGGTCTAGACTTGTTTGCATGGTCCACGGAACAGCCTTGAAGTAACCCTTGCTCCCCGTGCGTCGCACCAGCGCAGACTGCAGGGGGGGACATCGGAGATGTGAATTTGAAAAGGAGCTCCGTCCGATTTTGCCTTTGTGCCTTTTCCCTCATCGATCGGCTGAATATCGAACTCTGTCTGTGCATGTGTGAAACGGATAGCTTAGTAAGCATTTTTTTTAATCAAGCTCACGTTGTGGGCCAACTCTCTCGGTTTTTCTCTCTCGTGCTTAGCCACCACTCACACTCGCTCTCGAACCCTCCCTCTCTCTCTCTCTCTCTCTTCCCTCTTTCTCCATTTCACTGTTTTCTTTCTCCATTTCTCTCTCTCTTTCTCTTTTCCTCTTTCTGTTCTTTCTGCTTTCTCTTCCTCTTCTACACTTCTCTACGCTTCTCTGTTTTGATTATCTGGGACATTTGGATGAGCATGTTGTGATACTTCTTATCAATGTCATTTTTTTAAATCTGTTATTGATCCTGAAGTGATTTCAGCTTTGTGTTACCCTGGATTCTGCATGCTGCAATACAACTGTTTGCTTTTTCAGTTTCAACTGGGATGACCACCAACCACAGAGGGACTTTTTAGACTATTAAAAAAAAAGAAAAGAAAAAAAGAATATTGGCAAATGCGCTGCTTTTGTTTTCATTCCTTCTTAAACCATGCATGGATGGAAAATGGACGAGTTTCTTTTTAAAAAGAAAAAAAAAAACATTTAAATATTTAATGTGAAATAATGATGTCTCGTAAGGTGAGTATAATGTTCTCATATATTATATTTAGTATAACTGAATTTTTAAATCAGCTGATGTAAAAGATTAAATGGAAAAAAACAAATATTTTTTTCTGCTGTTTAATGTATCTACTTGAAACATTTATGTTGCATATGCTAGCATTAAAACTGTGAGTCTTTGAACTTATCTGTGCCTCTCGGCACTTGGACAGGTTGCAGTTATTGTGGGATTATTGGGCTTTCACTGTGTACATATTGTGATGAAATTTCTTGAGTGCTGGATTTTGTCATACAGCACTGAATTAGTATTAGACTTCTTAAATACTAAGGAATACAATGCATTCTTAAATTCCTTGTTTTTATTAGGATTTTAGGCTGTTTCTGTTCAGAGACAGAAAAAGACAAGAAGTAAAAACATAAGATAATTTTAGTGATACTAAATGTCATTCTTTAATAAAAAGATTCTTAATTTATGATTCTTAATTATGTGTTGAAATTATTTATATATAGAATTGTGACTATATATGAAAATTACATAGAAGAATGTGATATAAACTCACCTATATAATATCATAAAAATTATATAAATACCAAAAGCATACTACATAGTACAAAAAAATTAATCATATTTTTCTAAGAATATATGACAACACAAATGAAGAATATGATGACACATTCTAGAAAAAAATAGAAAACGACAAACATTAAAATGGACACAACTCGAAATATGATATATTATTATAGTGCAAAATTATTTAAAATTATAGTATACAATATTATTAGACTGTATTTAAGCAATGTTAAAATATTTGATAACTGTACATTTCTGGCTATAATCAACTTTGTGTGCTCAGTATTATCTAGTGTTTAAAAATATTTTACAAAAATAAAATATAAGTAAATAAAATATTAGTAAAAAAATTAATTAATTTTAAAATAGTAACTTTAGAAATACCTCATATGCAAGATTCATTAAATGAGCTGGAAAAATGATTTACTGAAATATATTCTAATACATATTATTTTAAAATGTTATTTGAAAGATTAACAAAATGGTGAAATGTAAAAATAAAAAAGCATATATTCCTGTGCTACTGTTTTTCTGATGAATCCCTTATATTTATTTACATAAATTACAACTTTATGGTCCATGCAGTTTCATCAAAAAGGAATAGTTTTGTATTTTATCAACCATTGTGAACATTTGTTCTTTGTCTGCTCAATTAAGTTTCAGTGAAAGATTAAGAATGCACCAAACTGGTTGTTTAAGGGTGCTGAAGAGGGGGGTTTTTTTTTGGAGAAATTTGATTGGACGGAGCCCCACACAGTGTACCACACGCGCCATGTCAGTAGCTGGCGGTGAGGTCACAGAAAATGGAAGCTCAAGGTCTGAGTTCAGTCTGGAAATTACCCACTGTCTGATTCCATTTACTGCCTATTGTCATAAAAATATAGGCCTTAAATAAACAAACATTAAAAAGTAATTGGAAAATTATTTCCAGTCTTTGCATTTTGAACAGCTGCTCAGAAGTCAAAGCATTTGTTTTAATTATGGAACTTTGGAATATATGATTTTCACTCAATCATTTTCTCTTTTTTCATATATATTATACTACTTTATTGCAAATTTCAACCATAGAACAGAATGTTGTAATAAAGCCAAATCCATTAAAACAGAGGTGATTGTTTCTATGGTGTACATTTGTAGACTCATTAAGAAAGCTATTAGAAAATAGCATAATTTCTCTAAATATATATAGAGAGAAAGAGAGAGACAATTACATTCTCTGTCTGCCTTTCAAAATCATTTTAAGAAAAGGTCTGACCAGCATTTGATTTGTCTAGTGATTTATAATCAAATCTTATACACAAATTTAATTTAAAGAGAGAAACGTAACTTTAAAAAATCATAATAATTTAAAGAGAGAAACTGCAATTCTAATGCAATAAACACACAGAAGACAATATCTGGTCAGCTTGTCTCCAAAAGTCAACGTGACCCAGCCAGTGACTTTACCATAATGCAATTAGGCTATATTACTTGTGGTATGCATTAAACGGCCGTGTCTGAAAGTGTCATTTGTGATGTACATCTTAGTGTTTTGACTTTGAGACAGCCTTTCAATATGTTCTTTGGCTCGCTCGAACACAATAGACAATGAAGCCAAGACAAGCTGTGATTTTCTGTTGAGCTCACTCTATGCATTATTTATAGTCACATCAGTAGATTAGGCAGAAAGCTTGACCCTACCGCACGACATTGTCTCCAGCCCATTCGCGTTCTGGTCACTGCTAACAAACGATAAGCCCGTCTATCTGCCAATAATCCGACTGCTTTTCCGTCCTCATAAGACATTTTAATAGAGCTGAGTCTCAGTCGCTCTGTCCATTTCACATTAGTCTAATTTTTTCACATTTCCACATGCAGATTTTTATAGAAATTAACAAACTAAACCTGGTCCAATATATTAGTTTTTGTGGATTGTACCTCAATTACACTGTGGCTCTTAAAACAAACAAGAACTCAGACACATCCCCCTCAGTACACAACACAAAAAGATCCCCTCTGCATTACACAAGCTAACAAAACACCATTATCTGTTTAATTGCCTGAGAACTGTTAAATACCCTCTATTTACATGACAAGATGCAGCTTGTTGTGAAGTGTGACACAAACGAGTCACTACACAAAAGATGACGGCGGTCACCACCGCCCCTGCACCCCCCAAAGGCAGGAGTCTGGCTCATGAATGACAGTGCTGCAACAAGCACCCTGAGCAAACACAAACACACCCACACACACACACACACACACACACACACACACACGCACGCACACACACACACCTAATTGGTTTTTAAACAGGTTAAAGGAGCTTTAGCAGCAATCCTAGCATTCAAAGACAGAAGCACACTTCACTGTACAGATGTTAAAGAAGCAACCACAGAAGTGTCAGTGTGACAGTTACTAATTCTGAGATCACTAGAAAAAAGATTTCTACTCTGTATTACTTGAATACAATTAAATGTTTCATTACAAATAATTTCATATTGGGATATTCATATCAGGATTACAAATTGAGTAAAAAAAATTGAACTAAAGCAACACAAATCTAAGAATTTGTTTGATAACAGCAAGTTAGTGTAAAACCAAATTTAAGACCTGAATTATTCACATGGTAAATTTCAAAAATTTGCTTATTTGATTAGTAAATATTACTTTTTTTTTTTTAAACCTAATAAATAAATAAATAAATCTAAGATTTTCAATGTAGACATCTGAACCCTAATATATTATTATTGATCTTCGATGAGAATAAAACAGTGGAGAGAAAGTTTGAGCAGAGGATGAATGACCTGAAGGCAGGGTGACTTGGAGAAAATGCTGGTATCACACTGTGAGAAAAAAAAAGCGAGATGGAGAGAGATGGGGTTCATTCTGTCTTTTCTCTGTCTCTCTCTCCCTTTCTCCTGCTGCCTTTGTGTGCCGTGCAGGAATGTGCTTGCTTTTCATTTCTTTCTTTGTGTCTGCCCCTCAGGCCCTAGCAGTCAGTGTCTTATGGCACAGCAGGGTCATGGCAAACACAGAGACACATTCATAGCCACATCAAGTTTATGTGAGGATCTGGTCCTTCCTTGCCCCTCATTTCCATATGAATTGTTAATAAAATAGCAGTCCTGAGGGGGAGATCGCTCCAGGAGGGGAAGTCAAGCAAAACAACCTTGGTTTTAAAGCGGCCTCATCCCTTCTGTTCCTTTGGTGCCAAAACGGTCCAGTTAAAGCCATCGCGAGCATATGTCATCATTACTGAATGTTTAATGTTTACTTTAGCTCAACCACCCGTGTGTGAACTACTACTTCACAACATGCCAGTGGAAACTGTATATTTAGATTAATGGCTAATGTAAATAATGTGCCTAAATAATCAATTGATTTGAGAAATACCCATACAACATTTCATGTTTTGTTGTGTATAATGGTTACAGCAATATCCCGCTGAAGTTTCTCACATATAGATGAAAGGCAACACTCTTTGTTTCAGAATTTTAGCCAGCAATAAAACAAAATGGAGTTTGGGAAAAAATACAAATATAAAAAACAGATCCGCATTTTTAGCAGAACAAGCTGTTCTCAAGCCAGTCACAGTTTGGGCCTTCTGGACAGGGAGCAGGATACATTTTCAAGGGCTGGCCAGTTGATTGACTTGGGTTCAACACACGTGTCCAGTGACCCCGCCACACTTTCCCATGCCCTCCGATGCCCTGTCTATTCTAACAGACATCCCTAATTCCCCCCATCCTCCAGAGACAGATCAGCCTCAGCCATCACACTTGACAGCAGCCGTGTGCATGACTTCCCTGTGTGATGTCATAGAGGTTGGCTGTCCAATAATTAGAGGGCGGGTCAGGAAGGTCAGGATGGGAAGACGGGTGGTGGCTGGACCAAATCAACCTGCTTCGACTGTTTTTATTCAGGACATCTGCATCAGTGATGTTTCACTAAATGTGTTGAGAACAGAAACAAAAGTAATTTCAATTAAATCTTTAAGGACAACATTTATACTTGAATGTTAGCCTTAGCGAGTCACATTAAATAAAATTGTAATATTTATATATGGAATATACCTTTTCCATTATACATTATATCTATTAGCGTATATTCTAGTGCTGTCAAATCGATTAATTGCGATTAATCGCATCCAAAATAAACGTTTGTGGTTACACAATATATGTGTGTGTACTGTATATATTTATATGTATATATAATAAATACAAACACATGCATGTATATATTTAAGAAATATATGTAATATATATATACAAATAAAATATACATGTAAATATTTCTTAAATATATATGCACAGTACACACACATATTGTGTGAACACAAACTTACATTAAATATATTTAACACAAATACAAATAACAAACAAAATTATTGTTGTTTTTATCAAAATAATACAAATAAATTTAATAAGTAAATATATTTAAATTTAACAATACATTGTGTAAAATATAAATTAATATTCAGGATCATAAAACAATTATATTTAATATTATTTAATAGAAATTAATAATATAATTAAGATAATTTAGAATTAATTATAATATGTAAAATGACAAAATTATTTCCATTTTTTTTCTTTAAATCAGAGATTACAAGTTTAATAAAATGTTGCCAACACAAATCTTTATATTACTTAATGTATATATTAGTTGTAAATAAAACAAAAATAATTTTTCTACTTCAAAATTTTACATTTAATTCAATGTATTACCTGACATTTGTAATTATGTGTGAAATATACAAGCATATATATATATATATATATTTTTTTTTTTTTTTTGTTAAAAAAAACTATGAAAGTCTTTGACGTCTTGATTAAATCCTATAAATCTCCATTTCACAGGATGTCAAATCTCATAATCTTCCTCTTATTAACTTGTGTAATCATCTCTAACGTGTATCTGAATGAAGGGCTCTTCTTCTGCTCAATCCTGCTTTGTGGTTCTGTGGTTCATACAGCACTCTTCTCGTGATTAAGTCGTCTCTTTGTGGACATGGATGTCCTCACTCTTCAGTGTTTTTGGACTTGTGGACAGATCGTGCTGTGAATCGAGGGTATGTCTGCCAGCTTGACACACACAGAAGGAGAGCATGACATCAGGGCTTTGTCATTTGGAAGATCTATTCAAGGATTACAGTGGAGTATGAGCCCCTGCCTGGAGGAGGCTTATTTCACTGAAACCCTAGCTGTTCAATGTTTTTCTCAGAGTACTTCTGGAAGTATGTAGCTTGGGAGAGTACTATAGTTGGCATGACGTATACCTCCTATTTAAAATCTGAGACTTTTAACCCTTGGGCGCCACTTCAAAATACAAAAGAGGCTGTGTGGGTGCATAATAATATCACATGAACTATCTCAAATATTATAAAATGACAAACACTGATACTATAAACTGTTTCTGGGAATAGACATGAAACATTCGAAAGCTAAGATTCAACAATTTCAATAATTCAAGTCTTAATTTTAGGTCCAGGATTTCAAATTTAGTTCAAATAAGCCAAATTCTTGGCTATCAAACAGATGAAGTAGACCAGATTATGTATTACTTTTATATACATTAAATGGAATGGCACACATTGATTTACTCCTTTTATTTGCTTTAATTTTTTGTCACTTAATATACTTCCATGCTGTTTTATAATATACATTCTTTGTAGTTTTCCTCAAGATGTTAACTGAATATATATAGAAAAAAGAGCTCTGACATGTCATGAAAACATCCATGGTTCTGTAGATGTCATATATTTAGAAGAATTTCTTATTTTACTGCAGTACTGCAGAAATAAATGGTTGTTTTGGCAGGCAGAATATCACATCAAATCACATTAAACCATTTATTTAAAAAAAAACAAAAACAGAACTGTTTTGTTTTTCTTCACCGTAAAAACGCAGACTCTAATGATGACAAGTCTGACATTACTTGCTGTTTGCTGAACCCGAGTAAAACTCTCTCGCTGTCTCTGCAACACAGCAGAAGACATTTCCTGTGGATATCAGTGAGCCATTCTACACACATACTGATTCTTTTGTCTTGTCATTTCCCCAAACAAGTGTCCTGTGACTTTGGAAAAAAAATTGGGGGAAATTTTATGCTTCCTTTGTATTCATCACAGGTGTTTGTACAGCTTACTTGTAAAGGAGACGATACATAAGCAGAAGCATGTTCGGACAATTCCAAGTAAAAAGTCCTGTTTCACTTTGACTGGGATATCAGCCAGTAAGATTTACAAAAAATAAATGAACATGCCAGGAATTGATTTTGATGTTTAAACATTTAAGCAGCAATTTCGAATAAATGTTTAAACCATCTTTTCTATGGCATGTAATAATTATTTTATTTTATTTTATTAATTACTGATTTAAAATTTTCCAAGGAAAGCTTATTTTTCCCAGCAGGTATCAGGATTTCCTTATATTACAAATTAATCTACAAAGCAAATAACCGATCTATAATTCATAATTACAATAATAAACATACATTATATATTATCCATGCATTTAATTTAAAATAAATGAATGTAACAGGAATCTCAGCAACAACAAAAGATATTATGTCTGACACTGATTTTCACTGTCAGTTAAAAAAAAACAAAAAAAAACAATACAATACAAAAATCCAAAAGCAATATAAATGTGGTCCTTACAACTTATATGCATAATATTCAGATATCTGCTGCAGCTCCCAAATCTCAATCACAAGCCAAAATGTCAAAATATGCCACCTCCTTGATCCAGGTTTGATGTCAGTGTTGTAAAAGGCCAATTGCCTTTCAACCAACAGCAACACACCAAGTTTGAATGTATTTTTTTGAATGAGATTTGAAAGCCAATTCAGAGAGAAGTGTAGAACCATTTAAATGTTGCTCTTTTCTTCACACAAAACTATAATATGGTTTTAGAAGACTTAGAATGTAGTGCATAAAATTGACTTATTGTCTTATATTCACTTATTTAAAAAATGCTTTTTAAATCATTCTATGTATTAAAATATTGTATATATTATAAAACAGGCAGCTAAATGTAATTTGTTATGCAGTGGTTAGTGATAAGGGTGGGGTTATGAGCTCAAATATATTGATACTGTACACTCTAAAAAATGCTGGGTTATATTTAACCCAGCATTTTTTAGAGTGTATAATAATCTAATCTAAATTACACTTTTATAATAGAATATAAATTTGAATAGCATAATTCTAATATAAATAAAAAAGACTGCAGCTGAAGATACTTCCATGTTCTGCATGTGATATTAGTTGATTGGGAAGGCTTTCTTCTTGTGAGATCCTCCGATCTGAGGTGAAAATGTCACGAAAGAGACATTTTGGTGATGGACGTAAAAGTCACTACAAACAATGCCCTCAAACATTGCTCTCTCACCTGCCAAATACAGCTCTTCTCTTTGCCTATTCAAAGTAAAAGTCTGAGTAACTTACTGAAATGCCTACATAAATGAGCTATAAACTATAACAAATCACACGTATTTCTCAAACATTTGTGCGATTAATTTTTTCCTCATTAAATGGCTCCCAGAAGGCTGTTGGAATACATACAAATACATTCAGCAGCATAACGGGTGAGTATGATTCAAGAAATTCCACATTCACCAGAGGACTTTGAACAAAATGGATCTAATCTGTAATAATCCTCTGTGAACCCCAATTACATTTTTTTTTTTTTCTACACTTGACCTGCTACTCCCATGCATGGCACCTCAGACCAAGAACCTTAACTTGGCTAATTGGGCCATCTTGCCGACTCGATGAATGTAGGTCTTCAAACAGCATTCCCAGCAGGGTTATTCAGTGAACTCACCAAAAGCCTGAATAGGAAAACAGCTTTTCCGCACCCACAGGAATGTCAATAATCATCAGCGTAATGTAACTGCTATGTACTGTAATATTGGTATCTGTTTAATGGTTAGAAACCTCAAAATGTGTTCGACAGAAGCACTGGATGCACTGAAGAATTATTGACAGCAAAACAAATATAAACGATTTTACCTTTTAGTCGTTTTTTTCCTCATTCACACTTTAAAATGGATGACTAAGCAGACTACACAAATAAACAGCATACAGGGCTCATGAAGCGATGAACAGCACACACAGGTAAATATTGAAAGCTATTCCCAGAAAGTCCTTGAAAGTGACGGAACCTGCTGGTTAGTGTTTGCTCTCGCCAAAGAGAAACTGGACTAGACACCAGCTAAAAGCATACTTTACCGAACACGTTTATAAAAACCAGATATTATTTAGCTTAAGAAATCTACTAAAGAAATATATACTGAGCTATTATTTGATAATACACAATATTAATATATATATATATATATATATAATCTTGAAAACTCAAAGAATGATAACATCTGATAGAATGATAGAAACTGATAGAATCCAAATATACAAAAAACAAAGAAAGAAAAATGACAATACGGAACCTCTTGTTTTCACTTGTTTCCAAGTAAAAGACTGAAAATCCAGACCAGGCCATGAACTTGTCTGGAATTCAAGCACAAAGCTAGGCTTTTTGCCTCAATTCTCAGTTTCAGCCGATAAGGCACACAGAGCTTGTTTGAAAAGTCAATACAAGAGCACAGAGGGTGGAAAAAATCCCCATTATTAAGGGAAAATTGGAAATATTTGGAAGTCCGTGTCCATTCACATGTGCACACATGCACATAATGGCACAAATACACTTTACTCTCTAAATGTCAAAACTGTGTAGACAAAAAAGGCAGAATGCACTTACCATGATTTTAGCCTCTGAGTATCATAAAGAAAGTAAAGCATCCTCCTTTATCACAGTCTATTCCATTTAAGGTTTTGAAATAACTGCTGTCTAGACCACGCAGAAACTTGGAGCTAAAGAAGTGAAACGACCTTCCCCCTTACTGCGAATGATCTATTACCCCCTCCTCACCCGGCACCCCCTACCTCATCCATGAGTGGAATCGCTTTAAGTGCCTGTCAGGCAGAAAACCGGCTTCAGCATTGTGCAGCTGTAACGTTTCCCTGCTTCTTTCTCCAATGAGATTGGCCCATCCTTCACCACATGACCCACAAAAAAAAGGCTTGAAAGTGAAGAGCCGAAAACGATACAGCAAATGTGAGGAGAGCATAATCAAGTCTGCAGGGTCGTGTACCTGAGGAGTAGGTTTACGTTTCTAGTGGTTTTCTGACAGTTTATGGAGCAGAAGGCGAGAGCGAGTGGGAGGGGGAGGAAACTGCGCATAATCCCTTCCCTGCAGAAACTTCCTCCCTCTCGCTCTCTCATAGGAGCTGCTGGCCCTTGTCTGGGCGCTGGAATGCAAAGGCCATGCTTCAAGAGGCCCAGTCAGACAAGCCCAAGTCAGTCACTCCTCTGTGACCTCAAGCTTAATACTAACACGTGTGCATGGATGCGCGTTTAACCAAATTAGAGCCCTATTATCTCTTTTACACTTTTTAAAATGAGTTAAAAGCAAAAACTTGTAATAGTCAGGGTTGGAGAGGATCTAACTACAAGTAGAGGGAGACAGGTGGGAGGTGCCTACATGACACATATGCTTGTTAATAATAATAATAATTTAATGTCACTGTTTCATTGTTGTATTGCCTATAGTGGTATATACACTTCTGTTCAAAAGTTTGAGATCTAAGATTTTGTAAAAAATTTTAAAGTTTCAAAAATACAAAAAAGAAAAAAGAAAGAAAAGGCAGTAATATTTTGAAATATTTTTACAATTTAAAATAACTTTTCTATTTCTATAGACCTCAAGCTTAATACTAACACGTGTGCATGGATGCGCGTTTAACCAAATTAGAGCCCTATTATCTCTTTTACACTTTTTAAAATGAGTTAAAAGCAAAAACTTGTAATAGTCAGGGTTGGAGAGGATCTAACTACAAGTAGAGGGAGACAGGTGGGAGGTGCCTACATGACACATATGCTTGTTAATAATAATAATAATTTAATGTCACTGTTTCATTGTTGTATTGCCTATAGTGGTATATACACTTCTGTTCAAAAGTTTGAGATCTAAGATTTTGTAAAAAATTTTAGTTTCAAAAATACAAAAAAGAAAAAAGAAAGAAAAGGCAGTAATATTTTGAAATATTTTTACAATTTAAAATAACTTTTCTATTTCTATATTTTTTAAAATATCATTTCTTTCTGTGATGGTAAAGCAGCCATTACTCCAGTCTTCAGTGTCACATGATCTTTCAGAAATCATTCCAATATGCTGATTTTCTGCTCAATAAATATTTCTTCTAATTATTAATGTTGAAAACTGTTATACAGCTTAATATTTTTGTGTAACCCGTAATACATTTTTTTTTTTCAGGATTCTTTGATGAATAGAAAGAAATCTTTTGTATCATTGTAAATGTCTTTACTGTCACTTTACTGTCACATACAAAAAAATATAAATTTCTTAAAAAAAAAGGAACTACCCTAAACTTTTAAACAGTAGTATACATCAACTCACATTTATTTAAAAAGAAGAAGAAGAAGAAGCAGGATTTGAATTACAACAGTAGTGTTTCTTACACATTTAAAATGGCAAATTGTGTTTCTGGGCAAAATTTTAATTTTATTTTCTCCGTTTTTAACCCCACATAACCTAATGACCCCAAGATGGCATTGTAGTAATACATTTTGTCAAGCCATTTTTGCCCATGAGAAGCCATTTTTGCTCTCAACAAACTCAGAAACACACATTTCTTTACTTTTGTAAAAAAAAAAAAGCATCTTTTATATCACATGGCTTGATTCCATTCACTTTTATTCAAGTGTATGTTTTGGATGTCAAACGAGACAAGGATCATTTTCCATGTCCAGCTGTAGCAGTGAAAATAAGTTACCATGCCTCGAGGCAGGTTGTGAACCCGGGCAGACTTTTCCATCTGGTTTCATGGCCGCTCAGTGAACAGAACATCAGTGTTTCACCATAAACACAAACTTCATGCTCATATGATCAGGGTATGTTTCCTCTGGCCTTTGCCTTCCTCACACTGTCTTAAGGCAATCACAAGACACAAATATCCTTCTGAGCCAGTCTCTCACGAAAGGAATACTATTTCTAGCAAGGCCGCTTGAACTAACACTTTCACTTAGAGTCAAAGCTTGAGATATGCAGAACTTAAGTGGGCTTTAGAGCACTATCAACTGCTCATGTCAGTTCCAGACCACACACTCACTCCTGTGCTGCTTAGAACCTAAATTAGAATCAACCTTGTCTTCGCTGTGCCCTTTTCGAGAATTATTCTTGAGACTAATCAGACCCTGGGGATCTAGACCACAGTGCTGAAGGCCTAGAATAAGGTCTATTATGCGTCCATTTGGACTCAAGCCAACACAGCACACATGACAAGTGGAGTAAGTGTTTGCTCCACCCATGAGGCCTTAATGAAAAAAAGTGCTCTTGGATATGACACAGAACCACCTAACCTTATGTCTGACACGTTTTAAAAGATTTTTTCAAATATTATATGCATGAATAAGAAGCCAAAGAGCTAATAGACTAGTAAACAGTAAATAAACACCTTACTAGCAGCTGGATTTGTTCAGCTGTGCACCAAGTGACCCTTCGTTAAACTCCGCCCCCCTTGGTTATTGTTGCTTGCTCAGACAAGCTTTGCAGAAGGTCCCGTAGGAAAGAATCTGATCTTTTATCTGCTGCCTTTCTTTAAAGCAAACACTAGACTACTTAGTAACTGAAAATGCCTAAAAATGAAACTATTTCTTATTTATGTTAATTTATATCATTTAATTTCTGACTAAATTTTCAGATTTTAATTTAGAATCTATGTCAATTATTATGTTAATTCTTTTTGGTATAGAAAGTTGTATTAAGCGTTTCCCTGAACGTTGTACTGCGTAATGGTTTTGTGTGTGATCAATAAAAGTAAAAAATAAAAATAAAGGCAAACAAAGCAAAAAGTCTCATTTGAAAGCGATTACAATAACATTAGTGTAAGTGAACAGAACAGTTCTTCTACAGCATACTCCATTCTCATATACTATTTCTTGACCATTTCTGTAAACGAAACACACCAGACTTCCACAGTCTCAGACTTCAAAGAGTAAAAACTTGGCAGAATCCACAGGGAATTGTCATTTTCTTAGCCTGTGTATCCTCAGTCTTGAGATGTTTATATAAAGAAGTGCTGAAATATAAATCTTTGAGTGCTCTACCCTCAAACTGACACAGTAATGCTTGCATGTAACTCTAGAGGATGATGAATTTGGTCCCTACCCACCAGGTGCGCATGGAAAGTCAATATCATGAAGTACAGAATTTTTAAAAGCTTTTGGTACAGTAACATTAACACCACACTGACTCACGAGATCCATTCTGTCTTACTGTACACCAATTTGCAATCAGCTGGCCTTGGCTTTTTGTGTCCGTTTTTCTGATGGTCTTTCCATTTGCATACGCTCTATGGCAGTGGGGTAATATTTCATCAGGTGCAGTTCACATCATAATATTTGCAACCTGCTCACTGTGAAATAAATCAAAAGCATAGGTAAAATGTATGCAAAATTCAGATGACAAAGATGTCCCTCCTTCTGTCTTTTAGTTGTCCTAATTTCAAATTAAATCTATGGAAAATGATTCACTTGTGTGTGATGAGATTTGACATTTGACAAGTTAAAAACACTTCTCAATAACCCTTATTTCTAATGTCAGTAACAGAACTAATTTCAGCAGACTTTAAAAAAAGAAACAACATTGTCTGTGCGAGCCTATGTCAAAAATCTATAAATAGTCAATAGAAAAAAATGCATATAAATTTAAAAATAAAATGTTAGACTGCAGTGAGCTCTGACATCAGTGAGCTCATGCAGACAGTCGTCTGACATTTGACAAGCATTACTACCTATTGAGAGTCTATAATAAAACTGTCTTGTTCTTCAATTGGTCACATTATACTAGCGTTCAAAGACTATAAAACTAAACAAAGGTAGTTAGGGCACAACACATTTATGAGCATCAATAACAATAACATCTAACTGGCTGGCAGACAATATTGTGAAGGCGGTGAATGTGATTGGATGTTTTTTTGACAGTAAACAGCCTGTCTGTGCAAGAGAATGAATTGTGGGTTAATTGGGAGGTGCAGTTTTGCAATAAAGCTCCCTCACCTCGGGTGTGACCCCTGTGATAGTGAGCAGTATGACAGAGGTCAGGTCTTCCTTGACACTCCTTTCATGACAAAAATCTACTAATATCCTTCCTTAAAAAATGGGTTTATCATTCCCAGGTTGTCATCCACTTCTTTATCTTTACTAACAGAGGAAAAAATAAACGACAACATCAGTACTATAGTATCTAGAGCCTGCGTAAATCGGTTATTAAATTATCTTGTAATCACGGAACATCTAGACAGTGGAACAATAGAAGGTTATTTGGTGATTTAAGCACTGTAATGGTTGTATCTGGAAGCAGTCATGTTTAACCAAGACATTCTGTCTGCAGGGTCCTTGACCATCAAAAAAAAATCACAAAGGGAACAGGAAAACCCGTTTTTCCACTCTCCAGCTTATTTTACAAACTTGGGATTTCCCTTATTAACCGACACTTGCATTGATATGAAATGGAATATGTAGAGCTACAAATTCAGATGTACTATCAAGCCAGTGACCAAATTGCAAGCGATCAAATGGGAATAATGAAATCATGCAAACCTAACACTATTGTTGTTTCTCCTCCGTTTCTCCTTCATCTGCTTTTTGCTTGAGAGATCAAAGGCGAGGGCTTTAGCATTCCTCTGAATAAGCTTTTAGCTTAACAACACAAGGCAATTTAGATCTCTCGCCGGCCAAGACAAAAGCTTCCATGGATCTGTTAGTTGATATTCTAGTGCCTATTGTTGCCCTTGAACCTGATCAATTTGACAGGGCCCAAGAGAATGGACATTGTGATTCCACAAAGCTCTCCCTCAATAACCGTGGGGCTAATCTCCTCGCCTGATACCGTATTAATAACCTTTTAATTAAAACAGAAAGCGACATTGAACAAGGACTAAGCTGTCCCATGCTTGGAAGTATAACCATAATCAATACGTATACTCAGACATACGAAAGGACGTTTGAGGGAAAAAAAAAGAGGCCTGTGTGAAGTGAACAATGTCACAAAAGGCAGAACAAAAATATTTGCTTATCAAAGGATCCGAAAAGATCAAAGCTAAATCAAGGCATCAAAGCATTTATTAGTGTGAAACCTTTGTAATGATAGTTGCACAGACTTTTCAAGGCAAACAGTGGGTTTATAACATTGTCATCACAAACTTGAGTAAGGTTTTTCCTTTTCTTTAACCAATCAAAATAATTTAACCAATTTCAACTTCATTTTTAAGTTCTAAATAAGCTAGACAACATTTTTAAAAATCAGTTGAAATGTCCTTTACAATTTAATTATACTTAAAAATGTAAGACAGCAACTGAACTTAAGTTAAGTTGTAGTAGGTAGAATTTTTAAAGATGTACAAATAAAACATTAAAAAAAAAATGTTCTCAAAAAAAAAAAAAATAATAATAATAATTGCCTTTACAAACTGCAAAATGCCATCATTTAAATTCCAATTTTTTTGGGACTGGATTTAAAGAGAGCACAAAATTCAAAAATTTAAATTTAAAATCCCTTCTACATTTATGTCATTTTTGGGAGTAACACTAAACAGGTTTCATTTCATTACATGAACTATAATGAAAAATTCTAAAGCACTTATTAATCTTAGTTAATGTACATTCATACATACATGCATGCATACATACACACACACATATATACATTATATATATATATATATATATACAGTATATATATAGTGTAGCTGTTAGCAAAGATCAATTTATACTGTAACAAATGTATTGCGCTTTGTTAATGTTACTTAATTTATTGTGGACATACTGAGAAGTGCATCTTGTTTCAAAAAATCAGACTCCTCAAGTTAAATGGGTTGCAAATACAGTTTCATGTTGACTTCAAGACTGAGATTTCATTTGCCACACAATAGACCTCACAATAGAAAAACAGGTGAATGAAAAAGGAAACTGCATGATTTATAGCCAGGAAAGGTGAAATGCTCTGATAAAGATGTGGGTGCTTCAGTTTGAGTCTGCAAAACCTGCTTAGGAAAGCTGCTTGTCTGTCCTCAGCCGTGCCTGGCATGCAGGGGTCACGACCTGGTCATGAATCGCTTCAATCAGCTCCTGGCTGGGACGGGAGGGGAGGGGAGCCGCGAAGGCTTTTGATCTCGGTTGGCTAGTCAAGCAGCATGGGTAAGATATCCCTCAGCCTCTCCTGCAGGTCAGGCTCTGTGGGAGCGGGGCTGAGGGCAGGTCAAGAGCACTGTTCTATTTTCCCTCTTCACTTCCATTCTGAGCTCCCGTAGCTTCCAGTATCGCCTCAGACATGTTGGGTTAGAAGAAAGCTCTCAGAAGAAAGCATCCAATTATGGATCTAGACCAGAGGTGTCAAACTCAGCTCCTGGAGGGCCATTGTCCTGCAGAGTTCAGCTCCAACACACCTGCCTGGAAGTTTCTAGCACTTCTAAATACCTTGATTCGCTGGATCAGGTGTGTTTAATTAGGGTTGAAGCTAAACTCTGCAGGACAGTGGCCCTAATACTTGGTCAATGTAATGCCCAGGAAAGACCCCATGGAATTGCTTGATGAGGGCATTTGCTACTGTTAATGAAAGCAGGTGGTTTAAGGAGGAGTGGACATTCTTATTCTAACTTGTTTTTGATTGGAAACTGTCAATGCCAATGAGAAAGCAATATTTCAGTCTGTTTTCCATAGAAAGACTGTACATTTTTAAAATTGTGTAAAAAATTTTGTAAAAAAAGTTTTGAAAAAGTTAAGATTTGCTAACCTTTATCCTTTATGAGAACTGGCATGTAGATAATATTTCATATAAATACACAAACATCATTGTTCAAAAGTTTGGGGATTTTTTAAAGCAATTAATACTTTTATTCAGGAAGGATCCATTAAATTGATCAAAAGTGACAGTAAAGACAAATAAATGCTATTCTTTTGAATTTTGTATTCATCAAAAGAATCCTGAAAAAAAAATGTATTAGTTTTCACAAAACAGTAAGTAATACAACATTGTACAATGTTTTCAACATTGATAATAATAAGAAACGTTTCTTGAGAACCAAATCAACATAAGAGAATGATTTCTGAAGTATCATGTGACACTGAAGACTGAAGTAATGGCTGCTGAAAATTCAGCTTTGCCATCACAGGAAAAAATCTATTAAAATATAAAACATTTGCTTAAACATGTATTTAAATCGCAAAATGTTATAATATATATATATATATATATATATATATTGTTTTTACTGTATTTTTGATTAAATAAATG
>NW_015538055.1:343429-356161 GCF_001515605.1 Sinocyclocheilus anshuiensis | reverse complement strand
ATATATATATATATATATATATATATATTGTTTTTACTGTATTTTTGATTAAATAAATGCAGCCTTGTGAGCATAAGAGACTTTTTCAAAAACATTAAAAAAATCTTACCAACACCAAACTTTTGAGCAGTAGTGTATTTAGGACTAGTATAACTAGAACTAGCATCCACAAACCTCATACTTTGAAATCACAGGGTCTTTCATCTGTAAAGGAAGTTGGTCATTAATGTACAGTAAGATTCACTTTTGAAAACATAACTGGCACAGTTCCTATTTATCAATCCTCTAGTACAATACGCCGGCTTACGTCATTGAAATCTAATACATGAACAAGCTCAGAAGATGAGCATCATGCTGGAATCAATGTGTGGTCTTATACGCTGAAGCTTACTCTTCCATTCACAGTGTCTCTTGACAGTAGAGGCTTTTTAGCTCTGGCTATTGTCAAGCATTAAGTGGCTGAGAGTAATGGGATACATTCTGGGCATGCGGTAGAAGTCCAGCACTTTAGCAGAGGTGAAATCAGGACAATGAGAGCTGTTCCTCAGTGCTGTGTTTACATTTACACCACACCTGCTTCCTCCACACAACTCAGAATATCACAGCACTCCCTCTCAGAGCCCTGAGGAGAAGTCCAGGAGTTTATAGGAGGCATTTTTTTTTTAATTGATAGTCCAATATAAGCATTTTCTAGAGATACATGCCTGAGAATTCGAGTGAAATAAACCATTGCATGCTCAATTTGTCATGTGCAATGTTTAATATAATGCAGCCCGGGTTATAATGCACAGATCAGACTTATTCAAAGGAAGAATTCACATCATTATGACCATTTTTCTTTAATCTTATAGGCTTTTATTAGCAAATTAAATCTTCAAGTAAATTACTATAAATGAGATTCAGAAAATGCTCATTGATTGCTTGGAATGAATTGTTGTGCAGGTAATTTGCCAGTTCATATTATTGAATTATGAATGCTTTGTGCCGTTATCATTGTCTAATCATATTGGTTCTGCACTGCAAGCTGCAAAACCATAAAAATGCAGTAACATAGCGAGCACAGACTACAGAGCTAATGTGGGAACACTTTGAGGATTTTTGGCGCCACCTACAGTCCAATGACATACTTAAATCAGGACCTTTTCATTGTTAAACCAACTGACACAACAAAAAATATAAACCAAGAAATAAACCAAAGGCTATAAACCAAAAAATTTAGACTATTCAATGACAAAGAACAAGATTACTGAGACTACACATACTTAAATTTCATCTTACTCGTGTATTTAAAGCTGGATAAATGCAGTCTGTAATACAAGGTATGAGAAAAAGTATGATGAAATTCCTATTACTGGCAAAGCCTTTCTCAAGAGACTTCAGGGAAAGTGACTGATCTGTCTACATCCTGCTATTAAAAATATCACATGATTTTTAGGAATGAGGAAAATCAAAAAATGAAGTTAATTCTATCCCTTCTGATCTACTAACACTGTCCAACATTTTAGAAAACCTTACAAATGACAAAATCTATTCTTGTGCTGAATTATCTATCCAACACAAGAATAAATTTGGTCATTTGCAATTTTGTCTAAAATGTAATTTCCACCACATTTCAAATTATGTATTTTGAATAAAATTATGGTGGAAATGACATTTTAAACATTTTTCAATAGAAGAATATGTATGCTAAGGCTAATTTCAAAGGTAGTATTTTATTTACACTAAATACACAGAATTTAATATTTTCACACTTTTTTGACAAAATTACAGCTTGAAATGATGCACAATAAAAATATTGTCTTACATAGATTTTGTTCTACATATCATGTCTCAAACAGTATGTCATCTTAAGAATTTACCAAGGAAATGACACCACAACAGTGATGACTTTTATATATCCAACAGTAAGGCCATTAAAAGAATAAAAGAAAAATGGTGAACAACTATATTTATCTAGCATCATGTGTGGAATTAACAAAATAAGCTTGGTACTAAATGAACTGAAACAAGCAGCCATCTAGAAAACTGCAAAAATCATTTGTGCTGCAGAGAGATTAATTTAACAGAGTAATGAGAGATTGTGTATCAATATTGGCACTGCCTTATTTCATACAGAATAGAAAAGAAGTACCGAAACTTTGAGTTGATTTGCTATCTTATAAGGGACAAAGAAATAGAGCCCAGTAAAATTTGCTTTAGAAACATTTAACAAATACTGCACAAAAAGAAGAAGAAGAAGAAGAAGAAAAGAGAACTATGTTGGAATTAAACATAAAATCAAAATATAAATGGACTGACAAAGATCTTGATTAGTTTTTTTCTTGAATAAAAAGTGGATAACTTTGCACACTGTAATTAATATCTTAATTATTACCATTGTTTTATTGTTTAGTACTTTTGTTTTATTAAAAGTCATTTACAATTAAGAGGACAAATAGCTTCTGCAGGTCTAAAGAAAACATAAGGAATGATCACTTGAGCACTAGACACCCTATACTCTCACTTCCCATTACATTTTCTCAAGTTGATCTAGACATCACATGACCCACCAGACTCTCCACATTTACCTTAGTGTCCTGTCTTCGAGCACTGTTTGACTGAGGAACCCAGTTTATCCGCCAGAAGGAATGGGCTAAGGTGGCAATACTGGAAAAATAAAAACTGAGTACTGAAGTACACCTTATATACCAAAAGATGATGAATAAAATATGCACACAGTACATCACATTTACCTGCGGAGTACTGCTCTGGTCTGTATCTGGAGTGTCTAACATTGTGATATTGAAGTCTGTAGAGAAACGGGTGTTCTGGAGGATGGCGGCCATCTCTGCACCCACCTCCACTGGGGCATTTGTCTGGAATAGAATTAACAGAACTGACCACCAAATAAATCATATTAACATTTATAAAATTAATAACTACAATAAAAAAAAGTTTACCTTAAAGGAATGAGAGGCATCAAACTCAAAACATTCAGCGCAGTCAGGCACGGTGCCTTTATATGTGACCAGCGCTCTGGTCTTGATGGAGTTTTGAGGCAGTTTAAAGATCCGGTAAGTTCCAGATGCATATTTAACATCACCTATAGTGACATATTGTAGGTCAAAGCACCACTAGTTAAACTTTAATGCATCTGCTCACCTCCAAATCACAGAAAAGCACAAATGCACAAGAAAACAAACGTGGTTCAGCTATAATGCTGTTACCATATACAAATTTAAGTGGTAACAACAAGATTTTTTTTTTTTAAATAACAAAAAACTAACAAATAAGTTACCAGTCTTTCTTCGAATTTCTGGGTTGTGAACCACAATGTGACTGCCTGCAACCAGGTGGGGAGTGCTGAAGCCTTTGTCATTCATCAGAGTGATGAGATCCCGCCAGTAGAGGGCGCCAGCCATTCCCTCACCTGATAGGAACAAGCACTTATTATTTAAATCCACCATTCAAATTCACTATTGCATGGATGAGCCACAATTTATATGTTATTGAGGGGTGCGATTAAATTTCAATGACAACATTTTTGTTTGGAAACAATTGATTTTGTGTTTGTGTGAACCAGGGTTATTATAACAAACTAAATCAATTTGAATTACAGTATTTCAGTATGGAATCCTCACCATACCATATCCAACTGCAGCTTGCACAGTATTTATACATTGCACTGTTCTATACTTCACTACTATACATTGCACTGTTTGTACATTTGTAATTATATGTTCCATCTTATTTATCTATTAATACTTTATTATTTTTCTATTATGGAATTCAGAGTGGAAAGCAAAGTAAGAATTTAATTGTACAGGAAAATGTACATATAACAATAAAGGCTTTGAACTCTGAACTTTAAAGCTAAAACCATAAAAATATCTGAAATAAATGTTAACTGAAATAAAATATTTCAAATATATATATAGCTAGTTGCAAAGGAACTACTGAAAAGGAACGTGAGCATGTGGCGGCGCTTACCCAGATCCTGCGTGATAACGTCATTACGCCGGATCTGGGTCAGCGCCGGTGCCGCCACACGCTCGCATTACAGTACTGTCGTGAACGTGCGTCCAAAGTGACGCAGTAGAGACGAAAATATGGAATAAAGTCGTTATTTTTGTTTTCTTTGCGCAAAAAAAGTATTCTCGTAGCTTCGTAACTTTACAGTTGAACCACTGATGTCACATGGAAAACTTTGTTGATCATCTTGGTACTTTTCTGGACCTTGAACGTGGTAGTTACCTTGCTGTCTATGGGAGGGTCAGAGAGCCCTCAGATTTCATCAAAAATATCTTACATTTTGTTCCGAAGATGAACGAAGGTCTTACGGGTTTGGAACAACACGAGGATGAGTAATTAATGACAGATTTTTGGGTGAACTAACCCTTTAAGTCGTAACTCATTAACTTTCCTTAATCAGCCCTTATAAAGGAATGAGGCGTGGTCAAAAGTACTACAAAATGTATTAAATGAAAAAAAACATCAGTAAAGAAAAAGAAATCAAGTTTACCCCACAGAACTGGATCTTCCTTGAAAGAGTCTGGAACTACTTCGCTTGCATACATGTCACTATAGTACAACTCTCCGCCCTCCTATGAGATCATTCACATATGAAACAGTGTTTGCAAAGTGCACAACTTGGCAAAGGTTTTTCTTGCATAAATACAATAATGAGGGGAAATTATCGGTAGGTATGAGATGGAAATATCTCACCTTCAGAACTTTGTAAGCTTCACTTATCACAGTCCTCTTATCTGGGCACAGACATATCACACAATTTGACCTAGAAAAATAATTGGCCTTTTTACTACTTTTGCTCAGGCAGATTAAAGGTTATATTTTATGGAAAACATCATAAATGGCCTAAGAATGTGCATACACAACTACATCCAAAGAGTTGTTCTGTATCCCTGCATCACTGAGCTTCTCCATGTATCCTTTCACAAACACAGTGTTTGGTTTTGAGTATCCAAACTTCTCCTGATGGTACTGGACATATTTTTGCGAGGCAACTATCTAATTTTGGAGCAAACACAAAGGATAAAGGTTGCACTTTCTTTCATATTTTTTTTACACTTTTAAATTATTCTACTTATACAGTGGTTAACACTTATTTACTTGGTTATTTAAGATCATTTAACATTTTTCAGGTCTTTTGTTGCTAAACTTTCACAAAATATGTTCAAATCAATCTTTGTACCATCTCGTCCGTCATATCCAGTCCAATGACTCGACCTCTCTCCCCCACCAGTTTACTGAGGACGTAGCAGTCTCTGCCCGATCCACTGCCCAGATCAAGAACCGTACATCCTTCCAGCTTCTCTGGAATCACCAGACCACAGCCGAAATACCTGCAGATTATATCATTTCATTCACTACTTACACAAATCAGACAAATCTGAAATTATAAATCATAATCTCAATAAAGTTTTACAGTACCTCTTGCAAACATCTGGGTGGACTTGTTTCAGGGCTTCACACGCACTCTTGGGCAGAGGTCTGGAGGGCATGACACATGCAGCATTGGTCTGCAAGTCATCCGAAGTCTCCAGCCGTGAGCCATAATAATTCTGCAAGTAATAGAGAGTGAGCTTTGCATGTTTTGGTGGCCTAAAAGAAATGCTAAAGCTCATTTATATAGAAAGCTTATAAGTAAATGCGACCAAAGTAGAACAATCCAATGAAGGGACATTACATGCTTGCAGTGTACACTAAGGGATTACGTTTTTGGTAGCTGAAACTTTTAAATACATGCAAATGTTTATGAATAATATATGAAATAATGAATGATATTTATAAATATGCAAATATGTTTTATTCCTCTAATCCGAGGGGAAAACTCGGAGTGGACTGGGAGTCCAATACTGCTCAATTGGTCATCAAGAATGTAATAACCTAAATAAACTAAAAAAAGTCAGGGTCAATCCATCTCAAGTGGTCCAATGGAGGTTGCTTGACCTCCTTTAATTTTCCTTACTGCTTAATTGTATTATTATTTTTATTATTAGTAGTATATTATAACTGACATAAATAAAAATGGTGGTTTACAGTAGTACATAGAGGTCATTTCAGTAGTAACGTTAACGTACATAGAAGAAATTTCAAAATTTCAATACTGTATATGGGAATTACATGCATATTTCTTTTTAACAACACCATTTAATATTAATACTTTGAAATCTAGTTTTAAAAAGTGAATCCTTCATTACGAATGTGATTCATATTGCACAGAGAAATCTTGAATTTGTGAAAATAAATAAACAATATCACATGCAACAAATATGTAATGAGGAACATTAGAAATCCTTCAGAAGGATAAAGGGCATCAGACTTTTCTGGTCATGTGACTGCCATGTAAAAACGTTCGCATTAAATCAAAACAATCTGAAATTTCTGTTATGGTGCACAACTATACATAATACATCAACAACTCTTATCAGACCCCTCAAAAGCTAAAGTACATTTTGATCACAGGTGTAAACGATGCGATTAACGTAAATGGAAAAATAATATGTCGTCGTCGTTGATAGCGTCGCTATCAGTGAACTTAATGGTGTCAAAGCGCGTTGTGACCGCTTACCTTCACGTTTTCGTGAACAGCAAAAGACATTCTAAGGGTTTGTACTTTACGCTGAACAGCAAGATTCCGGAGAAAAGTGGTAACGTTAACGTAGTTCATGAATGCAAACCGAGCGGAATGCAGCTGTAGTTTTGTGAACGCCTTCGAGTTTTGTGCTGTTGAGGAAATAAATGACCTGAAAATCGAACGTATTAGTGTGTACTGTACGGAGTAAGACAGGCTACATTTTTATTTGTATCCAACTTCAGGGGTAAAGTCCTTACGACAATCTGTTCCTGCGTATATCATTACTGACCACTAGAGGGCGCAACGCGTCCATTTTCATGGCACACATTTCTGCAATGACCATCACAGGTCTTATGCCTTTAACATAATTTACAAAATAAATTAAGTTTAATGACCAATGGGAAGATGTCTGTGCAACATTCTATGTCTATTCGCTGATTCCTTAAAGTATATTCCAGACCAATTGTGGAATAATTTACCTTTAGAGTAAGACTGGGAATTTTAAACCTCAATGATGATTTGTCAAATGTAATGTCCTGGAAAAACATCTGTAATTCTTAAGTGCGTATCTAGAGGAAAGTATGGATGGGGGTGGTAGCAGCTATGTCTTGGCACAGTTAAGAGACAGTAGTGTGAAGAAGAGAACTGACATGCTGTTATGAATACAGACATTGTTGCTCTCCTGTGTGTGTGTGTGTGTGTGTGTGTGTGTGTGTGCATGGAACTGGAAAAGTCTTCCCACAGTGTCCTGCTTGACATTAAGCAGAATCAGTCAGCTGTGACCTTGCTTTGCCCTCAGAGTCCTGAGTCTTTTACCAAACAACAGCCTGGACTTTGATTAAAGGGTGGTCCAAGTATGTCTGATTTCATCCTCTTGTAAGCAAATATCTGTGGGACGAGTCTGAAAGGCCTTTGTTGTAAAAGACAAGACATTTTCTGTCAGAGAGATGAGTCTCCAATTCATTTCAATGTTTGCATAGTATTTCGACCTTAAAAAAAGCAATAAAATAAATGGTGCACTCTATAAGTGATGCATACAGAATACATAAATAAGGGACAGAACATAGAAATGAACAGAATGAACAGAAAAAACTTTAGATCAGACCGATAGATAGATAGATAGATAGATAGATAGATAGGAGTCCTGAGTCTTTTACCAAACAACAGCCTGGACTTTGATTAAAGGGTGGTCCAAGTATGTCTGATTTCATCCTCTTGTAAGCAAATATCTGTGGGACGAGTCTGAAAGGCCTTTGTTGTAAAAGACAAGACATTTTCTGTCAGAGAGATGAGTCTCCAATTCATTTCAATGTTTGCATAGTATTTCGACCTTAAAAAAAGCAATAAAATAAATGGTGCACTCTATAAGTGATGCATACAGAATACATAAATAAGGGACAGAACATAGAAATGAACAGAATGAACAGAAAAAACTTTAGATCAGACCGATAGATAGATAGATAGATAGATAGATAGATAGATAGATAGATTCATCCCTGCACTCTCTCTCCTTGTTGTAATCTGGCATTATAGTTATATTTTTAAATATTCATGTCGTTTTCATAGGCATAACTGGGTCACATGAAATCTCTTTTCTGTTTTATCAAACTTGGAGTAGGCTATGCATGATCTTCATTAAATATTTCAAAGCCAGTGTTCTCTGTGTGGCATTTCCACCCCCCTCTGTGTCCTGTGACAAACAAATAGTTGTCAAGCTCCAAAACTTGACCTCGGTCTTGGTCCCAGACTTATTTGTTTAATTTCTGTTCCTTTTTTTTGTAGTCGAGGCAAGCAAGAGGTTATTGTCAGTTCAAGCCTGACAAACATCTATGTTGGGAAGGGTTCACTGCCAGACTAAAGGTTATGAGAAGTTGAAGGAAAGGGTAATCTTTGGAAGATCAAATAAAGTAGAAGTCAGAGGAGGGGAATGTGTACAGTGTCACATAGTCGGCCTTCTCCTCGGCAAACAAAACCCCACTGTTCCCCTTTTTGTCATACGCACATGCACACTTACGATCTCTGAGGTCTCTTTTAACCTCTGCTGCCCTTTTGAACCTGACAGACCATCTAGTTAAAGCAAGCTATTGCAACACAGGTTAGTTATTTCCCTTTCACCACAAGAACAATGTATACCATATAGCATCAGATCCTGCTGTGTTGACTCACTGTGGACGTTCAGATGGATTATTCAATGTGGTGTCTATGAAATGAACAGAAAAACCTTTATACCTTTAGATCAGATAGATAGATTCATCGCTGCACTCTCTCTCCTCGTAGTAATCTGGCATATGTAATGATAGTTATATTTATATATATTCATGTCATTTTCATAGGCATAACTGGGTCACATGAAATCTCTTTTATGACTTTTCTGTTTGATCAAACTTGGAATACACTCTAAAAAATGCTGGGTTGTTTCAACCCAACATCGGGTCAAATATGGACTAACCCAGCTGTTGGGTTAAATTTTTTAATTAAAGTTTTAACCCAAAAGTTGGGTTAGTCCATATTTGACCCAACGTTGGGTTGAAACAACCCAGCATTTTTTAGAGTGTATGCATGATCTCCATCTCTTACACACACACTTTTCCTTGTTATGAATGACAAAATAAGCCACATAATAAAAGACAGTCATCAAGGACATGATATATATTTCATTGCTAAATTCGTAGTAAAGATGTGGGTGCCTCTAGATGCGTACATGCATACTGTGAAGTCCTGTGCTTAAGGTTACAGTGCCTGTTTAAGTGGAGACTTCAACGATAGGAGCGCATGCATGGGCTGTAAGGGAGCCAAAAAGTCATATTTCATGTGAGGAGTTCAGAGATCCATAAATCACAGGTATGGTTTAGAATTTCCCACTTAAGCATAAGGGGCATTAGCTATCATCAGCCAAGCAGAGCCTACTTTTTATGTATTGTTCCACATCAGCGGATTCATGCCAACTGTGCAACTTTCTTTGATCCATCAAAAATGCACGCAAGCTCTTGTCCAATTACGAGGGAGAGGATATGTAAAAGAAACTCAGCAGGAATGTGAAGAGTGTCCTCCACTTAATCAGTGGCGCCGCTGCTTAACCGACCCTCCCGACAGCACTTTCCAGTTGTTCGGAGGTTTATCATCCCTTCCTTTACAAGCAAAATGATGCTGTTTATTACACTTTTTAACATTCAAAGCACTTTAGATGATGATTTGATCTGCTAGCATACCCTGAAACTCCAAAAGCATTTTTGATTCACACTCATGAACAACTCAAACCTGCTTTAGCTTTAAGTTAATCCCATCAGCTCTCACTTCAGCCACCCCCTCACTTTAACACATACACATAAAAGGAGGTGTAGGGCTACATTATATGACCTAGTTTTGAAGGAAAACATAAAAAGCTCATATTCAAAAACAGGCTTGCGTGCTTCTCCAAGCTTTGATTATTAAAACCGCTCGTGCTCCGCTGTCTGTCACCAAAATGTGTCTGCATGTCATTTTTGAGCTTTTAAAAACTTCAGTATTTAGATGCGAGTGAGCAGAAGGTGAGGGAATCGCATTTCTCTCCTCCGTTTCCTGATAAAAGCAACCATGTGGGCCTGAGGCAGGTTGTTCTTTGTTGCAGTGTCCCTTTCTTCCAGAATACCTTTTTACAGGCCACTGATCTGTCTTGATGATGGCCCCAGTGATGCACGAGGTCATCTCTGTCCTATCACTTCCTCTCACATCTATGTCACCGCAACCGACAGGAATTAAGGTCATGACTCAGGGCACAGCAGATAAAATTGAGGTCAACAGCAAATTTTAGTCAGCCAAAGACAAGGTTTCCATGAACAAAAACACACTCTTAACAGCTTCCTCCTAACTTCCTTTTTGCATGTAAGATCAGTGTTTTTATGTTAACCATATGTCATACACTACTGGAGACATAAAACAGGAATATAGTGGAATATAGGGGAAAACAACCTTTGCAGGACATAAACGACAGGTTTATTCTGATTGTGCATTTCAGAACTTTATTCGAAATCTGTGCAAGTAAACACTCAAATTAAATGTATTTTTAGAAATAATGATACATTTGAGTATAATTGTGTATCGCAGTTAGCCTGCATCAAAACAATATTTCAAAACCAATAGAAGTCTTTGAAATCTCAGTGTAATCCATCTTTGTACTGTACAGTACGGAACATGATTGTTTAACCTGTTTGGTTTTCTCCTTGTAAAAAATAAAATTGAGTAAAAACAAAATAAATATCTTCATATGCACATTTGTTTCAAAAGTTTAAGCATTTTGCCCAGCGGTCTATTTCTCATGACAAACATACAGATCACATTTTTATGTATTGGGCTCCATGACAAAATATATATACTTAAGACTTTGAATTTCCCCATGTTCAGTAATACATAGGAACCTTCTCATGCATCTGCATGCAACAGGCAGCAGTGTACTCTTAAATATCTGACATAACACAAGATACTGCAGAACGGATTATCACTGTTTAATCAGGAGACACATGCAAAAGAAGGACAAAATCATCCTCTAGAGTACATATTCACATGGCATTTACTTTGAAGTCTCTTTAAGAAATTTCAAAACTAAAATGCTTTTCATTCATACAAAATAGCTGTTTTTCATAAAGATTATGCTATGTACATAAATATAGTTTATAACGAGTCTTTCAGATTGATGAAAAACAACATGTCAAACGTAAGGCTGTAAAACATCACATGAGCAAACATATTTTTGTGGGAATGGCCTTAATACCACAAACACTCCCTTTATTAGATCAATGTGTCCATTAACATGACACACAGCTGAGATTGGGCTGATTTGTCTCAAGTCGATGCAACAATCTCTTGCATAATAGAACAAACATCTTATGACATGCTAATACCAAGACCTGTTCATAAAATACACAAATACAAAACATATGAGCAAAAAAGCAGACATTTGTAGTAACTCTTGTGATTTTCATTCATCATCTTCTACAGTATTGTAAAAATCCATTTCTGTCTTGACAGGTAAATGCGGAGAACGCAGAATAAAGAATAATGCACATCACAACATTGTTTTCAAAGGGAGAGAGAGAAATTAAAGAGGACACTAATAACATAAAAGTATACACACTTCACATACCATATAGATATCAAGATATCATGTTGTAATACTGATGGATTCATATTCCATATCCAAACATGATAATGAATTTCTAGCTTTAACATTGCTGTTAGTTTATCTGAACAATACAGAACCAATAAGAGATGCCTATCTTTTTAAAAAGGCAACCAATTTCATTTATTTGAATGTATAAATACTGTGACATTTAATGCCTTCGTGGCATAGACAAAGTAACAACACAGTTATTTCTTAATTTCAGCACGGTAAATTGAAAAATATTCACCACCAACTGCTGAGGCACAATCTGTTTATACAGATTATCATGTGCATTGGGTGCATCATAACTCACTGCCTGAGGCCAAAAGTCTACCCATGTGTGGAAAACAGAGTGGGAACTGATATTGTTACAAATACATAAGGGCAAATCTGTCACACACCTTTTGTAGAAAACTTTTATTTTCTTTGCCGCTTAGAACGTAGGAAAGAAATCAGCCAGAAAGTAGTTCTTATAAATATTCAAATGAACTTTGGTTTCATGGTCTTTTTGTGAACTAAATGACGTGTAATTCAAGTGAAAAATGTGAAATGCCTCAACAGAAACAAAAGTAGATAAGAAGCAGAGAGAATAAAAAGAAAATTTCTAGTTCAAGCACAGATGCTGGTTCACAGTCTCAAAACTAGTATTTCTTCAATGACCCGTTTAGCCGTGGTGAGTCACAACTAAGTGTTCCATTGTAATTCTGTGAATTTAGTTTCAAAGTTCAAAGGCCTCAGTATCACCTGATGACTCATTTTTGACCTTTGTCTGCAATTGTCCCGAGCCTACCTCCAGCCCCTCCCCCTCTTTAACCAGTTGTGCATTGCTCCTCTGGAGCATATAGTACAAAATAGGGTTAGTCTTGGTAAACCGAGGTGAGTCTGGCCCATACTTTTGTGTTTGATCGTTTCCATTAACCATCTTTGCAGGGCCATTCAAATCCTTTGTGGTGCTGTACTTGATTTTTGACCTTGCAGGCTCCTGCTGTGTAACATGGGGAGTTTCTTGCCTGTGACT
>NW_015538055.1:311258-342085 GCF_001515605.1 Sinocyclocheilus anshuiensis | reverse complement strand
GCAGGAATGTGAAGAGTGTCCTCCACTTAATCAGTGGCGCCGCTGCTTAACCGACCCTCCCGACAGCACTTTCCAGTTGTTCGGAGGTTTATCATCCCTTCCTTTACAAGCAAAATGATGCTGTTTATTACACTTTTTAACATTCAAAGCACTTTAGATGATGATTTGATCTGCTAGCATACCCTGAAACTCCAAAAGCATTTTTGATTCACACTCATGAACAACTCAAACCTGCTTTAGCTTTAAGTTAATCCCATCAGCTCTCACTTCAGCCACCCCCTCACTTTAACACATACACATAAAAGGAGGTGTAGGGCTACATTATATGACCTAGTTTTGAAGGAAAACATAAAAAGCTCATATTCAAAAACAGGCTTGCGTGCTTCTCCAAGCTTTGATTATTAAAACCGCTCGTGCTCCGCTGTCTGTCACCAAAATGTGTCTGCATGTCATTTTTGAGCTTTTAAAAACTTCAGTATTTAGATGCGAGTGAGCAGAAGGTGAGGGAATCGCATTTCTCTCCTCCGTTTCCTGATAAAAGCAACCATGTGGGCCTGAGGCAGGTTGTTCTTTGTTGCAGTGTCCCTTTCTTCCAGAATACCTTTTTACAGGCCACTGATCTGTCTTGATGATGGCCCCAGTGATGCACGAGGTCATCTCTGTCCTATCACTTCCTCTCACATCTATGTCACCGCAACCGACAGGAATTAAGGTCATGACTCAGGGCACAGCAGATAAAATTGAGGTCAACAGCAAAGTTTAGTCAGCCAAAGACAAGGTTTCCATGAACAAAAACACACTCTTAACAGCTTCCTCCTAACTTCCTTTTTGCATGTAAGATCAGTGTTTTTATGTTAACCACATGTCATACACTACTGGAGACATAAAACAGGAATATAGTGGAATATAGGGGAAAACAACCTTTGCAGGACATAAACGACAGGTTTATTCTGATTGTGCATTTCAGAACTTTATTCGAAATCTGTGCAAGTAAACACTCAAATTAAATGTATTTTTAGAAATAATGATACATTTGAGTATAATTGTGTATCGCAGTTAGCCTGCATCAAAACAATATTTCAAAACCAATAGAAGTCTTTGAAATCTCAGTGTAATCCATCTTTGTACTGTACAGTACGGAACATGATTGTTTAACCTGTTTGGTTTTCTCCTTGTAAAAAATAAAATTGAGTAAAAACAAAATAAATATCTTCATATGCACATTTGTTTCAAAAGTTTAAACATTTTGCCCAGCAGTCTATTTCTCATGACAAACATACAGATCACATTTTTATGTATTGGGCTCCATGACAAAATATATATACTTAAGACTTTGAATTTCCCCATGTTCAGTAATACATAGGAACCTTCTCATGCATCTGCATGCAACAGGCAGCAGTGTACTCTTAAATATCTGACATAACACAAGATACTGCAGAACGGATTATCACTGTTTAATCAGGAGACACATGCAAAAGAAGGACAAAATCATCCTCTAGAGTACATATTCACATGGCATTTACTTTGAAGTCTCTTTAAGAAATTTCAAAACTAAAATGCTTTTCATTCATACAAAATAGCTGTTTTTCATAAAGATTATGCTATGTACATAAATATAGTTTATAACGAGTCTTTCAGATTGATGAAAAACAACATGTCAAACGTAAGACTGTAAAACATCACATGAGCAAACATATTTTTGTGGGAATGGCCTTAATACCACAAACACTCCCTTTATTAGATCAATGTGTCCATTAACATGACACACAGCTGAGATTGGGCTGATTTGTCTCAAGTCGATGCAACAATCTCTTGCATAATAGAACAAACATCTTCTGGCATGCTAATACCAAGACCTGTTCATAAAATACACAAATACAAAACATATGAGCAAAAAAGCAGACATTTGTAGTAACTCTTGTGATTTTCATTCATCATCTTCTACAGTATTGTAAAAATCCATTTCTGTCTTGACAGGTAAATGCGGAGAACGCAGAATAAAGAATAATGCACATCACAACATTGTTTTCAAAGGGAGAGAGAGAAATTAAAGAGGACACTAATAACATAAAAGTATACACACTTCACATACCATATAGATATCAAGATATCATGTTGTAATACTGATGGATTCATATTCCATATCCAAACATGATAATGAATTTCTAGCTTTAACATTGCTGTTAGTTTATCTGAACAATACAGAACCAATAAGAGATGCCTATCTTTTTAAAAAGGCAACCAATTTCATTTATTTGAATGTATAAATACTGTGACATTTAATGCCTTCGTGGCATAGACAAAGTAACAACACAGTTATTTCTTAATTTCAGCACGGTAAATTGAAAAATATTCACCACCAACTGCTGAGGCACAATCTGTTTATACAGATTATCATGTGCATTGGGTGCATCATAACTCACTGCCTGAGGCCAAAAGTCTACCCATGTGTGGAAAACAGAGTGGGAACTGATATTGTTACAAATACATAAGGGCAAATCTGTCACACACCTTTTGTAGAAAACTTTTATTTTCTTTGCCGCTTAGAACGTAGGAAAGAAATCAGCCAGAAAGTAGTTCTTATAAATATTCAAATGAACTTTGGTTTCATGGTCTTTTTGTGAACTAAATGACGTGTAATTCAAGTGAAAAATGTGAAATGCCTCAACAGAAACAAAAGTAGATAAGAAGCAGAGAGAATAAAAAGAAAATTTCTAGTTCAAGCACAGATGCTGGTTCACAGTCTCAAAACTAGTATTTCTTCAATGACCCGTTTAGCCGTGGTGAGTCACAACTAAGTGTTCCATTGTAATTCTGTGAATTTAGTTTCAAAGTTCAAAGGCCTCAGTATCACCTGATGACTCATTTTTGACCTTTGTCTGCAATTGTCCCGAGCCTACCTCCAGCCCCTCCCCCTCTTTAACCAGTTGTGCATTGCTCCTCTGGAGCATATAGTACAAAATAGGGTTAGTCTTGGTAAACCGAGGTGAGTCTGGCCCATACTTTTGTGTTTGATCGTTTCCATTAACCATCTTTGCAGGGCCATTCAAATCCTTTGTGGTGCTGTACTTGATTTTTGACCTTGCAGGCTCCTGCTGTGTAACATGGGGAGTTTCTTGCCTGTGACTACTTGCTTTTTTAGAAGACGCATTGCTGGGACTCAGACTCCGGTGAAAGTTTTGAATTTCTCCATTACATGATTGTTTGATTGTATTCCCATTCAGCACAGTATGTGACAGTGAACTGAATGTACCCCTTGGCTGAGACAATTCCTTCAAGCAGTTGTCTGAAAGAAGCAGCTGCTTTAAAACATTGAAACTTCGGTTTTCGTTAGACTCATATGGTGGAAACCTAGCTGGTGGACTGTCTGCCTCTGGGGGGCTGGATGGGTCTCTGGCCTCTCTTGTCTCTAGATCTCTGGAGGCAAAACAACCACTGTTGTCTTCTTTCATGCTACCAGAATGTTCCAAATCCCTGATCTGCTGAGTCGAGGAGTTATGATATTCTAGTTCTATTGAAAATTTCCGCTTCTTCGGGATTGTTGGTCCCTGGGTTTCAACTGATTCTTCTTTGACACAACTCTTGTTTAGGTTCTCTAATTTGTTTGGCTGAAGGGTTTTGTTGGGTCGTTTCTTTAGGAGATGACAGAGAAGACCATCTCTGGTGGGAGCCTCTGGGGACAATGGTTCTTGTTTGATGTTTTCATGAGAATGATAACTGGAGCTTTTTCTAGGCTCCCATTCTGGATTCTGGCAATGCTTTGACATTATGTTATAGTCATACATATGGCCCTCTTCAACAGGTTCAGTTTTAATTGTAATATCCAAAGGAGAACCATTTGGTTGGCCAGTTGCCTGATGTGTTGGTTTTTCCACAGAATTGTTTTTGCCATGTTCTCGTTTTCGTTTACTGCCTACCTTTTCTTTCTGAGGAGCATTTCCCAAAAGAAGTTGTAGAACTGTACGTCTTTCAAGCAGATTCTCAATTGCCGAGACATGCTGTGTTGCTTCGGGCACTGCTGAAGCTTTTGCTTTGGCCTCTTCCCACAGTGTGTTATTTCTCTGAATTGGCGCAGTGAGTCTCTCAAATAAAGTTGGAGGATGGTTAACTTTCAGCTCTTGGGTCATGAGTTTGATAGGGGGTAAAGATGCCTTTGCTGGAGGAGCGATGTCAGGGTTTTGTTTTCCACACTGAGCTAAATTCTGTAAAAATGTACTAGCACTAAAGGCAGGTTCTTTTACTCTTACATTACTTGCAGGTTGTTTTGTTTTACAAAGATCCAATGGGACAGACTGAGAATGGGGAGACCCATAAAGTGTATATGGAGATGTACTGCTGTTGGAGTCTCTGCTTTGGGAGAAAGTTGGCAAGAGTTTGGGACTTCTACAACTCAATCCACATTGTCCACTAAGGTCACTTATGTCCTTACACCTAACTGTACTGAAAACACTCTGGCTACTTGTAGATGCACTAGTGACCTTAGGGATTACAGCTTGCTGCAAATCTGGATTATCCAGACCTTTGTTTACTCTCTCGTTGTTTTTGTGATCCAAGAGCAACTGTAATAGAGTGACCTTGTGATGAGGTTTCATCTCTGAACAGGTGTCCACCTCCCTGTGATCTGAAGTAACTTTGACAGGTGGACTCTCATGCTTCCACCTGTTTAACAAAGACTCTGGGACTCGTACAGGTGAGGATGAAGTAGATACTGGTGTTTGTAAATTTGTTCTGTTCTTCAGAGAAAGGTCGATAGGAGAGCAACTAGAGTAAGAGCTCTCAGCATCGCTGCTGTCTTTTGTAAGACTGCTGTCGGGATTCGAGTGCTCACTGTCTGAAAAGAGAGGAGAGGCCACAGTGCCAAAGGTACTTAGGTCATCTTTCAAGTGACCCTGTCCATTAATTCGCTGTGAGGTGTTGTGACTTACACCTAACTGTACTGAAAACACTCTGGCTACTTGTAGATGCACTAGTGACCTTAGGGATTACAGCTTGCTGCAAATCTGGATTATCCAGACCTTTGTTTACTCTCTCGTTGTTTTTGTGATCCAAGAGCAACTGTAATAGAGTGACCTTGTGATGAGGTTTCATCTCTGAACAGGTGTCCACCTCCCTGTGATCTGAGGTAACTTTGACAGGTGGACTCTCAGGCTTCCACTTGTTTAACGAAGACTCTGGGACTCTGTCCCGTACAGGTGAGGATGAAGTAGATACTGGTGTTTGTACATTTGTTCTATTCTTCAGAGAAAGGTCAATAGGAGAGCAACTAGAGTAAGTGCTCTCAGTATCGCTGCTGTCTTTTGTAAGACTGCTGTCGGGGTTTGAGTGCTCGCTGTCTGAAAAAAGCGGAGAGGCCAGAGTGCCAAAGGTACTGAGGTCGTCTTTCAGGTGACCCTGTCCATTAATTCGCTGTGAGGTGTTGTGACTGTTGAGAAGCTGAAGTAGAAGACTGCTGCAGTTCTGTGATGGTCTTCCTTGTTTCTCGAAAGGTCGTCGCTCTCTAAAGCGATGTCCTGTCCACATGGAACCTTCTGTCCTTTGCCCTGAAGTTAGGCTTGGACTCTGTCTACTGGAGCTTGTTGACATGTGTGAAGGTATTCCATTCTTGGTGTGTAAGAGGCTTAGTCCGTGAGTCTGGCCAGATGTTGTAGGTTGTTTATCTTGTGTCTGCTGTGTGGCCATGGCTGATAGTCTTTCACTGGCTGATCGTTTCGAGAGTTGGGCTTTCAGGGCATTATCTCGAGAGTACTGTTGCAGGTGGGCCTCACTGGAGAGCAACAGAGCCAGTTGACTGCAGGCCACACTTGGTTTGGGCGATGGAGCGGGGCTTGATCTGATATTTACCAGGTTTGCCACAGCCTTTAGGCGCTCAGTACAAGACAGAGACTCAGGAGATGAGGAGGGAGTACTGCTCTGCAGTGCCTTGGGAGATTCTGAAAAACTTTCCTGGCTAGACCGTCGACGTTGATAAGGCACACTGTTGCTGTGATTCTGCATTTTGCTCTTGCTCACTAACCCTTTGAGGTGACTCGAGGCAAGTCTGTGGCAAGGCACATCTGCCCTCTCCTCTTGTGCAGGCTTGCTTATCTGGCAGGGGGCATCCGGTGGCCTCAAGCCTTGGATAATCTGCTGTGGCAGGGTCACGTTTTGAAGTCGAGAACTGAAAGACTGCAGCAAACTAGCTAGAAGCGTACCCTCTCCTTTATCTTGGGAGGTACCATTGTGGCCACTGTGGTGTTCTTCACTTTGCCCGTTGATTGCAACGGAGGGTGCTGACCTCCGTTGAGTCTCACTCTCCGTCCAGGCCTCCGAGTTGAGGAGACGAGCCTTTCTGAGGTGCTGTGAGGCTCCACAGTGGGAATTTGTTCGGTTCTGCTCCTGTCGAGTGCCATGACTAGGATGTACATGCCCTTTCCCATCCTTATTCCTCTGTTCTTGGTTTCCATTTTGTGTTGCTGCCGCACCCTGTCCTCCTGCTACCTGATGCATGAGTAAGCCTTCCAGATATGTTAATACAGCAGAATCCTGGTGTGTTTCAGGGCCAGGCTCTTCCCCATGAGTCATGTTCAGTATTATAATCCCTTGTATGGTTGGCCACCACAATAGAGGGGAAAACGTTCTCTGTTACGTTCTGCCAAGACACCTTGCAGTTTTTAGCTTCCAAACCTTGTTTTTTAGATAAAAGAAAGGTCTAATGTAGCTTCACAAGCCCCATACAGGAGGCAAGAGCTAAGCATGAATTTTGTTTAAAATCATGTTTGCCATTGTTAAGGTAAGTACAGGATCGTAATGCAGTCAGTCTTGTGGGATTCCATGGCACTGGATTTGTACTTCAAAGCTCCAAGTTTGTGAGTGTATTCACTGCTCACATCCAGTAATTCTGTCCACAAGGTCAGCTGGTGACGGACCTGCACAAGATAGAGAAACATGAATTATGAAAATTATCAGCTAAATTTTGCATAGCACACATTATTGTATTCAACAAAGCAAATTCAGCATGTGGTTTAACATTTCATATGTTGATCAATTTTAGAGGAAAAAGACACTGTAAACATGATCAAAAATGAATTTTTGAAGATTAAACAGCAGGTTATTTATGATGATAAATGAAAATAATGTGTAAGCAAGCAAGGCCAAAAAGCCCTCTGCTACATGCAAGTCTTACAATGCAAGTGGGTTTTTTTCTCTTCTCCGGACTCTTAAGCAATAGGAATTAGCCTGCCGAATCTCATTAAAACTGAATCCACATGGACTTTTAAGACTACTTGATTGATTTGACAGGTATTAGGTAAAAAAAAATAAACAAAGCACAGTATTTTTGAAGAGGATTAAATGTTTTGAAAGAATTCCAAGACAGACCCACAGAACTGCCAGTTGAGAACTTAATTGTTTGTAAAACAATCACACAAAACGTTAACAGGTACTTGGAAGTTTTTTCCTATTATCTATAATGACTGGCAGGTTCAGAAATTAAAATGGCTCAGAGCAAAAATGCCACAGAAAGTGAAAAAAATGGCCCAGTTATTATTAAACAATATTTCTGTTTTATATTATCTTACATTTGATACATTTTATGTAAAAACTAATGTGTTAAATATGAATTTAGATATTTATTCAGGGTGCAAAAACAGTTTTTCTGACGACTTCTGACATTTACTCAGCCTACATGTTGCTGGCTGGTTTGACAGACATGGGTATCTTTCTCTCACCCTCTCTGCAATCAGTGTCAGTGCCTGGAGAATGAACACCCACATGATGCAGCCTAGTCCTTCACTTCTATGTTACCGTAGTTGCTCTCACTACATTATCTCAAAATATAACAACTCTAGATCACACAGTGCCATTGGCTCTGTAGAATGACACATTTATCGTGTATATGCACAAGTCTGTTAAATACTATCCTCACCACACAACTCAAGCCTCTTGGTACAGCAGTACCAATGTCATAGCAATATCTGCACTTCATAGGAAAATGAAAACATAGTGAAATGGAATTGTAAGTACTTAATCATGGAATACACACAAGGCTGACCTTGTCAGTGCTCTATGGTCAAAGTGAAGGTCAATGGCTATGGTTGATTTGTTCTGCTGATAATTGGCACCTCTGGTTGTTCTACTTTGCTGGGGCTGACAGGGGGTGGACGGTACGGGATGACCTTATCAAGATATCGGTCACAGGGGTGTCAGAGTGACAGGCCTGAGAAACTCCTATGACACTACACAATCTAAATTATCTCTAAACACAAATCATTATAGAACAGACTTCTAAACATCAATGGAACTGTAAAATTTAATTAAATGTCTATTGCCTAACCCTACTGAATGTAAGTATATTTCGGCTCTGTATGGATGTTGTAATGATATGAAATAATTCTATTTGTCAATGAAAGGAAGTTGAATCAGACTGTGAAAATGTAAGTTTTGTCTGACCAAGCATTATAGCTACTGTGTCAAAGAGTGGGAGAGGGTAATTGATTTGGGCAAACAACAACACTTCATCCTATCAATAGGCCACTGTAGCTTGTTGTCCTAATCCAATGAAAAGAGGAAACACAATACTGACAACGCCTTACCCTGTTAAACAGATAAACAATTACTTTAACACACTTATCTCATCTCCGAAGAGATATTCAGTATCCTACGTTAGAAAAGCAAAAAAATTCTTTACAGAAATCAGCTGTTTTAATAATGTATTCAGTGACAATTTTCAAATCAAAGCGTTGCAAATATAAGAAACTGCCAATTTCTGACAGTTATGAGCTAGCCTATCTTTGACAAAACCCGGTTATATAGGAGTTCATTCACTCAGTTCTATTCAGGGTTTTGTCATCACAATATTACCACCATCAGTGCAGGGTGACAACGCTCCTGAATGAGTTACCTGAGAAATAAAAATCCCTGTAAAACGACTGGCTTGATATAAATGGAGAGGATCAGATATCTGGACTGGATCCCTCATTTCTCAACTGCAAGGCTGGAAGATTAATTGACCCACCCAAAAAATACCAGATCATAAATTACCTCTACCGTTCAGAAACTGTAATCCATTTAGGCTATTTAAAATGCATGATGAGGCAAAAGGAGCAAAACCTGCTGTATGCCCTGTTTGAAGTCAAGGTCACTCACTCCGCCGGGGCTGTTTGAGTTGATGCAACAGCTGGCGTCCATACAAAGCATTAGGTCCTAATAAAAAGCGACAAAGCTGCCCTTGCGATGTGCGTTCATACCCGCCATCTAGCTGATGTGTTATGGAAATAAAAATGAATTTTGGCCACTGCAACTGCTAAGTTGTTGTTATCCTTTGGTTGCACACGTAGGCACTAAAGCCTGTAGAACTACAACAACACATTCCTAAGATAGCGTTAGGTGACTCAGTCAGTCAGGGCCATGCACCACTCAAACTAGGTCACTGTGACCTACTTCCAAACAAGCATTATGGGCATAACGCATTGACATTTCCCAGCTGGGGCACACCCCTTTAGTTAGGGCTTTGCCAAGTGCAATCTCTGACTCTTAGTAAAAGCATGAGTCTGACCTACATTATGATGACCCTAAGATGAATAACTCTTTCACATGGGCAAGCACGGGGTGATACCAGAGTGCTTTAGCCAAGCAGAAGGAACCCTTTCCCAAGCGAACGGCAGAAATATATACGGGGGGCCCCTGCGTGTACTGTCACAAGACTCCAAACATAATTCCAGAGTCTTGCCACAAGTAATAGTCTTGACCTTAGACTTGTAGATTTATGATGGCAGCGTAATGTTAACAGGAACGCTCAGAGAAGACCAAGCTGGTTCATCTTCAGCTACAGAATAACATGTATCTTTGTCGGTTCGCTTTCAGCCAAAAAACAAATGACACACTGAAGTGATACTGAGCATGCTAAAGCTCATCAAAGAAAAAATGTAATTACTTCCCACAACCAGGAAATGGGAACAAACAAAATATTTGTACTCCTAATTGACTGTGGTAAATGGCCCAATTTCAAGGGTTGGAAATGACTTGGGGAACGTGAGCATGGGAATCAGTCCATGCCCAGTAAAAAACAGATCATGAAAATATCACTTCAAGTACTTGAGTGGAAGTCACAGACTAAAGGGCAATATACCAGTGGTTTAAACGTCCAACTGCTCGAGAGGGAACCAATGACCACTTTTATTATTCATAAAACAAATAAACATTTACTGCACCATTGCCTTAAGGGTCAAATGAAGGGTCAGCATGTGCGTCATGAACCTCACGTCATTTGCTCGAGTCTTTAGAGATAACTAAGCAACATCCTCATCCAAAAAAGACAAGCTTCCACTTTTTCCAGGATGTGAGATCATTACAAGTTATGCACAATGAGCCTAGGTCAGTGGATCTCAGCCATTTGACTCCATGGACCCCTATTAGTGTTGTCAAAAGACCCGGTACTTCGGTACCAAGTCGGTACTAAAAATATGAAAACGTTATGGTACCAGGTTTTTTTAAGTACCGGTGGTACCGAGTACCCGGTCAACCCGGTTCTTGATGTGCTATCCGAAAGGTGCGCAGATGCGCTCTCTTCATAAAAGCACTGAGAAGTGGCGACATCAAAAGGAGGAAACACACCAAACTAACAAAACGCTTTAAAGACACCCAGATCAAATGAAAGAGTTCAAGCAAGTAAGTTTCATTTTAATTTTGAATATTTATATCTTCTCAGTGTTTCCCATACATTGATTTATTTGTGGCGGCCCGCCAATTAACGCTAATATAATGAGCATTAGAATGAAGTTTCTTTATTAACGAATTAATGCTCCTATAACTTTTTTTAGAGTAAAAAAACAGGAGGACATGATGATATTTACTATTTTTACACACCAGAGGTTTTTAAATGAATTGTGAATCTAAAATGTGTTAGAGAATGTACAAATGGTTAACATTGTTTGGGTCGTATCAGTCAGAAAAGCAGTTCTGGGCTCTTTTTTTTTTTTAGCTAACTTAGTTGTTATTCTTGGCTGAATAACTCTAGAAGGTTTTCAAAAGCCCTTTAAAATTAAATATGTACACAGTTTGGATTAAATTAAAGTATAGTCAAATTTTTTAATTAGCATGTGTCTTGCTTTGGTACCGAAATTGGTACCGAGAACCATGGATTTTCACTGGTATTGGTACCGAATACTGAAATTTTGGTACCGTGACAACACTAACCCCTATTGTCCACAACAATATTCAAAGGCCCCATGACTTTTCCAGATGTTCGTGATTTACTGGATGAGGATTAAGAATAAGTATTTTAAATACATAAATAAATATTTGGTACTCACAATTTTTGGTTAAATTCCTCAAATAAGGTCTGTGGTTAACATAAGCTCAAAATATTTTCACATTTTATTCTATAACATAAAAATATATCAATAATACCACACTCAGTTTTTACGCGTCTTGAAAAAAGGTGGTTGCTAACAAGTGGTAATAGGGGGCTACAGAGGCTGTCGGGACCTACTCAAACTTTAGCTGTTTTTTCTAACTCATACAGAACCTATTATAATAACTCAAACTTTCCAACTTGTAGATTTTACATAAATATTTAAAGAGTTGTCAGAGGCTTAATGGGGGTGACGTCGAAGTCATGCGACCGTTCTGTAGCTTGTTTATAGTCTAACTTCAGTTTTTTACTTCTGCCGACTGTATTTATGCTTTAAAATTCATAACGTTGTGGTCACTGGTGAAGATTATCTTGATGAAAAAAATGTGTAAGAATCTCAAACCTTTGTTGGTCACAGAACTTATTTTCTGCAATTATTCAAAAGCCATAAATAAAATTACAATTGAGTTTTCTTCAAGGGTACCAGAGGAACCATGCTAACTTTCAGGCTGGCCTTCAAAAATATGTCATTCCTGCAGCTCTGTGAAGCTACTGATTTCTTTATGTAAAACTTTTTAAATGAAAAATACTAAATGCACCAAGTTCAATTTCAAAAATCTAAACCCGCCGAAACCTGTCAAACCACTCGCACAAATCAGACAGTAATCAGACTCAGTCACAACTTCAGAAAGCTCAAATTCATAATGGTCCCAGCATTGTGGAAGATATATTTCTGCCATGCCCACACTGATATACAATATACGATCTTAACGTCTTATGGAGCTGTGACACCAAGAACAGGTACAGTGTAGTAATCAATTTGCTCTGCAGGCTTTAAGGCTCTGTCTGAATACTAATACACCTCAACAACATCCTGCCCCTCTCCTCTCTCTCCTTCTGTGTCTCTCTTCTTACTTCTTTGAGGTTGACACCCTTCAGTGCCCTAGCCCTGACCAGTGAAGGAGGGTGGCAGCGGCTTGTCCTCTAGGCAGATAACCAAGGCCACTAATCAAGTGTGTGAGCACCCGAGTGGGGGATTAGATGCTTGCTCTGAGCAACTCAACTCTGAAAGCAACTAAGTGCACGCACAACAAGGTCGCAATTAAACCTGTAGTAACCCCGTGGTTGGTCTCTCTCACTTTTTCTCACCCACACACTCTTGTGAGTGCCGCAACCACGCCGTCAGTGCTCAGTCACACAAAACAGACTCACACACAGGCATAGCCTCTCTTTATACACCCTCACGTACTTTTGCATACACACAGAGAGCCACACGCCCACAGATGGCCCACTCTCTGCCGAATAGGGATAATTCATCATATTTTACAACTGATGGCTTTCTACCTCAGCTGAGTGATATTGCATCCTGGCAGCGTGACAGGAACAAGGCTACGCCAGCCCTTCTGACAGCCTGCGTTTTGTGTCTTAGAAGATGCTCTGCTCTGTCGTCGCACACTTGCTTTTATAATGCGAGAGCGTGTGTGTGGGTGAAGTGGAGCAGAGACTGGTCATGGCTTCATGACTACAACAGCCGGCTAAGAAAGCTAAGCCAAGCTGAAATGCTTCAGCAGACAAGACCTTTACGGCTTGAACTTGCCTTGCAGCGGTTAGTGATAGAATTTCTCCTTTTTTCCTCCTCTTTATTAATGTAGAAAGCCTAACCAATGGCTTTCCAGTGTGTGCAGCAAATGATCTGGAGAGAAAAGGGCTCATTTGGATCATTAGTCTGCTGCACATATGCTGAAATTCTGAAGGTGCTGGCATTAAGAAAAATACAGTCATTAGGCTAGCGCCTTTTAATACCAGATGCTGTTTTGGTATTTATACACACTCGCAACTATTTTAACTTTGGGAAATAGACATTATATTTTAAGAGTTTTGCTTGGGCAAAGTGCACAGAAAAATACCGCTGCGTCAGCAATGTGTAGGCGATACAGAAAAATAAGTCAATAAAAATAAGATTTAAAAAAGTGATAACCAACATTTTTTTAATGTTATGGCCGAAAAGATGATATATTTTGTCTATTTTCTATAATGTTCTGCTTGTTTTTATATGGTATTGTTTGAACTGCTTCAAATATTATCCAAAGAAAAAATGCCAATATTGGTGGATATGGTCACTGATATATTGTGTACCCATAATCTAGTGTCGTTAACTAAAACTGAAAATATTCAAAATCATTTTTGGTCATTTAAATAAAGCTGAAATAAAATACAAATATTAGATGAAAACTTTATCTTAAGCACATAAAAAATAAAACAAACTAAAATTAAAATGAAAACAGAAACCCATTCAAATTATTAATAAATACTATAATAGTATATAAATAATACCAAAACAACACTGGCCCAATCATATTTTATATAGTTATCTTCTTTGTTTGGAAGGGCTGTTGAATTTTAAAGTGTTTGGCAATTATATTTGGAGCTATAAAAAAATGCAAAACGATTGGTTCTCAAATAGATTCCCTGAACACACCCCCTGTGACCCACTGGTTGAACAAACAAAGATAAACCATTGGTTGAGCTAATGTTGCTTTGTCGGGAGGATCTGGATGCTCAAACAATCTAGTACCACAAAGGCATACTTTATAAAATTTTCAAGCTACAAATGGTTTACTCGTATAGTTACATTAAATAAGGATTGCCACCCTTCATTTTAAATGGTAAATAACCACTGCCAACATACATGTGTAACAGACACAAATCATATTTAAGCATTAACAGCATTAGAATGTAAAAATATTAGAAATATTAAAATGTATTTAATATATCAGTCGGCTGTATATAATTATATACCCAACCCAGGAGACCGTTATGAGCATAATGAGCATCATTACAATTCCAGCAGAAGAAAAATCACATGTAAATGAGAGTGAGAAAATGAAAAAAATATGACTGCCTCTACTACTACTTCTGATGTCTTCGATTGCTTTGAGAGCTGGGGATTAAAGCAAAAGCTACCGTGCACGCATGCATCCGTGCAAGTATTTTTGAGGCTGCAGTGCCACCGGTCTACCCTTGACACATTGACATCAAGCTACTGTCATGTGACACTCTGTCATTGGCCACCTGGCAGATCCTCCACCTTCTCACGACCTCATCCTCCAGTGACCTGAGGCTCTGGGCCCGGGCCCGGCCTGTCAGGCCCCTCCCTCTGCTCCCCCTGCTGCGGGAAGGTCGAACGGGTCATCGTGTCCTCATCTGTAATCCGCTGCCATTCGTCAGCAGTCGAGGCCGGAGGAGGCAGCCTCGCGACGAGGGGAGAATGCCCAATTAGGCAGCTGTCACACAAAGCAGAGGCTGCAGAAAGAGAGTGAGAGAGGAGAGGGGAGAAAGAAAGGGGGAGGCCGGGGGAAAATTCATCCCCTCCTGTTTGTGGAGAGGACAAGCAGCTGCGGGTGCCAATTACAGTGATATGTTAACCATTTCCACCCTAGAGCAGAGGGAGAGGGAAACGAGGCTCTCTAACCCTTGCTTTGTCTCCCGGTGGAATTCCTCTCGTGGGATCTATGTTTACAACCACCGTCACATTCAACTGAGGAACTTGACTCGAATTATAGCACCTCAACTGTTAATAGTGCTGAGCTGGAAACGTATCCCTGTATATCTTTTGCATTTGTGTGTTTGTGTCCCTCTCTGTTAATGATACAGCAATGCATTTTGCAGTAGTTCAAAGAGGTACTGCTACACATCTAGACAATGAAGACAAATCTGTCAATCGAAGCGTCATGCCCATTCAAACTCAAGCCAAGCGGATATTCGACAAAACCACACAACCTCAACCTTGCTCAAAACTAGTATTTCTTATTTTTCCACAAATTGAGTTTTCCCCATTTATTCATACAGTGAAAATGAATAGTGTTCAAGTTTAGAAGCCATTTTAAAAATGTTCTGTCAAATTAAGGTTATAGGGAAACTCTACATTTCATAACACAGCCAAAAAAAGAATAATAAAAAATTCAACAACTGATAAACATATTACAAGGACAGTAATATTTTTTTAATATTTTAATATGTTTTTTTGAAAGAAGTCCCTTATGCTCATCAAGGCTGCATTTTTTTTTACGTGAAATATTATTACAATTAAAAATAACTTTTCTATTTTAATATATTTTAAAATCCTGTGATGGCAAAGTTAAATTTTCAGCAGCCATTACTCCAGTCTTCAGTGTCACATGATCCTTAAGAAATCATTCTGATTTGCTGCTCAAGAAACATTTCCTATTATGAATGTTAAAAAATACTGCTTGATATTTTTGTGGAAACTGAGGTTTATTTGATAAAGCTCAAAAGAACAACACTTATTTTAAATATTTTCTAACATTATAAATGTCTTTTCTTTTACTTGATAGATGTAGTGCATCCTTCCTGGATAAAAGTAATAATTTCTTAATAAAAATCTTACTGACCCCAAACTTTTGAACGGTAATGTTAATTATTGACAGTATTAAAGGGGTCATATCATATATGATGCGATTTCAATTTTTCCTTTCTCTTTGGAGTGTTACAACACTGTTCCAGAACAGTACAACTCAAATATTCATATGTGTGCAGCGCATTTTGCGGAGGATGAGGACTGTTTCCTGTGAGAGTAGCCCACAATGCCGGTGTCTGTTTCTATAGAGTGGGGCAGTTCCAACTTTGCAAGGACAGTCTAATACACAACATAATGTTCTTTTTAGCAACATCATATGACCCCTATAATGTTTTGTCAACATTTTGTACTATCTACTACCCTCTCAGATAATCGCTTCTTCTGTTTGTGAACGGCTATTTTGCACCAGGTGAAAACAACCTTGTACATAAACTTGTTAACTTACTGAAATTACTGAAAAGACCCCAACCTTTTATTGTGAATTCCCATGAGGGGTCAGCCCTTAATTAGTGGGGTTAAACTATGCAGCAAAACCCTCAGACAGGTTATGCAGCCCAAAAAGAGATAATCCAAACTTAAACGCAAAAAGAGATAACACAGCAGCAAGCACGGCCTTTATCAAGTTGAAGAGACCAAAGGGGACCATTTTCTTATCCTGCAACTCGCTCAAAGACCTCAGGTTCCTCTTTTCTCTACTGTCACAATCTCCTCCTGTTTCACATGCCCTAGAAAGAGCAGGCAAGTACAGTTACCGAATGCTACAAGTTTAATCAGAGATGAATGAGACGCTGGAAGGGAGAAGGAGCTGACTCGAGGCTGAATAATCGCTCCTTTTCTTAATTAAATGATTGAAGAAAAGCCAGCACATTAAAAGGAAGATGGTGCCTGGGTCCCCTGCCTTTTCCCTAGATGAGAGAGAAGTTATTAACACAGTAAAGTCTCTGCAGTCATCAGAGCCAAATGTATGAGTCCAGAGGAAGGGGCAGAGAGTTTTCAAGGATGTGACCAGACAGAGTCAACTGTTAACTTAAGACAAGATAGACAAGGCAACTCCTTATAAGACCAAAACTGCAGATTTATTGCAAAGCTTCAAAATCATTTAATTCAGTATGCAACCAGTACAGTGAAACAATGCAGTGCCAATGTTGCAGTATTTCTGGTCTAAGCAGTTCATTTAAAACCTTATGACCATATGTTTAAAAGGATGTCAACAAACCATGTTATATACTATAGATGGGAAGCTGATCCTACAGGCATTTCCACCAACATAAAAACACAAATCCCTGTCTGCAAATTTCATGAGATTTTGATCATATTTCTAAAACAGAAATAATGATCCTTCAGAAATCATACTAATATGCTGATTTGGTGTTCTAGAAACCTTTTTTTATTATTATCAACGTTGAAAACAGTTGTACTGATAAATATTTTTGTATTTGTATGCAAAATATTATGTTTTATTGTGGACTCTTTGATGAATAGAAAGCTCAAAAGAACAGCAATTATTTGAAATAGAGCATATAGCTTTTTTTACTTTATAACTTCTACTTAATTAATTTAATATCTGAAAAAAAAACATTAATTTATTACAAAAAACACTGACCCCCAAACTTGTAATGTTAGTTATGTTTTGGCATAAAAATACATTCGTTTTTATTAGTATTTTTGTGTCATTTTATCAGTCACCTTATTTGAAATTATCAATGGTTTTGTGCCAAATAAATTTGAAAATAATAATAATAACATCATCCAACATTTCAATAAAAGATAAAAAAAGATATTGACTACTTACATTCAATTCAGATTATCTACTACTTCTTACTAGCTTGTAATATAGATAAATAATTAAAAAACTTAAAACTTGACTATAGTTGCAATTTCATAGTAGCTAACCCAACACTAGTAATACCCTGGTATGCTTTAAAGTGCTTTGGAGTACTATAGAAAAACAATGGTATATGAATATGATAATAGTTCTGTACCCTCATGGCATATATCAAAGTACCACAGTACCATCATAAAGCCTCAGGAAGTAGCGATACTTTTTCTGATCGTCATCGTAACCTGGCATCTAAAATGTGCAGCGGCTACCCATGGAGCAGCTAGCGGTAGGCCTCCACCACACATGGGCTTTTTATGTACCTCCGACTGTCCCTCCTGTGTTCCTGGCCTGCGCTCTGTACTACGGCCCACTCCCAAAAGAGCTGACAGTACACTTTCCATCAGGTTGACTTAAATAATAATAAGCACTTTTGAAGGACTTGAAAAAGACAAAAGTAATGAACACAACTCAGGAGAGGCAATCGCTGTCCTGACACAGACGGATGGACATGGCCAGGCCTGTCAGTCCTACAGTTGCTAATTAGCAGAAATTTAGTTGGATTAAAACTTAATTGGGGGGTGATAACAGTGCAAGAAGCAAAGCTAAACGAGTCAGCAAAACTCTGACAGGCCTGTCTCTTTAAAAGCATTGTTTACACAGTTCTCTCTCTATCCTCTTGTCCTATTTTCTGTTTTGTTATTTATTAATAAACGGTAGCAGAAACAGTAGCTGAAACATTTTCAAATGATAACATGGCCTTGGTCATGCCTGCCACCTAAGGCTGTGCAAAAAATCAAATGCGATTTTCATGTGCATCTCGTCAGTAAAGCCACTTCTGTGATTAGTAGTAAATCTCCAGCACGTGCTTTCAGATGGAGCGACATTTACTACACAGAGCCGTAGTTCATTGACAAGATACGCAAAATCGCGTTCAAAATCGCAGGCGATTCATTGCCGATTATGAACGCGATTTTGTGTAGCTTGTCAGTGAACTACGGCTCTGTGTAGTAAATGCCGCTCCATCTGAAAGCATGTGCTGGAGATTTACTACTAATCATAGAAGAGGCTTTACTGACGAGATGCGCATGAAAATCGCATTCGATTTTTTGCACAGCCCTACTGCCACCAATCCATGTTTTGCTTGTAGTTTTGGGTTAGAGTGACTAACTATCCAACAACAGACTAATCGATTAGCATTTATCATTTATTTTATTTATTTATATTTTTTTAACAATGGCACCATAAATGGGACACAACCTTCTTGAGAGGAGTTTTAAAGTGCTAAAGCGTGCTTTGCTTTAGCATGCTAATAATCAGGGGTGTAGGAATGATCTGAAAAGCGGTGGGAATATAATATAAACACTGGGCTTGCTTCATGAATATTAATTAGGTGACAATGATTGCTAAGTTATACTAACACATTTTCTGAAAGGCAATTACGTTGGTGCTAGCCATGATATGATTACCATTTACCATTTGCTTAATCCACTGCTGGCTTCACTTGGTGCCAGAAGCTTCCATTTGTTTTTAAATATATATAATGTGAACAGCTACAGCAGTCTTCAGTGCCACATGACACTTCAGAAATCATTCTAATATGCTGATTTGCGCAAGAAACATTTCTTATCATCAATGTTGAAAACAGCTGTGCTGATTAATATTTTTGTATTTCTATGCAAATATATTAAAGTTAAACAATGTTTAATGTGAATGGCTACATTTTTTTCTTGAACAGTTGAACATCCCTTAGGAAAAGCATGTAGTGAACATGCTAAACCAAGGTATTAACACAAATCTTTACTCTGACTAGACGATTATGAAAAAAAAATTGCAGTTTTGTCCATCTCTATTTTGGGTACAATATCAATATATCATCTGTGGTATTGTATGTACATCACAATAGCATCCGTTTAGCAGAGAATGTAAGCGTATGCCATCTCAATATCCTGAGTGCTCAGCACTGATCACATAAAAGAACTATAAAGGTTTGAAACAGCACAGAATTTAAAGGTGCATTAATTTCGGAGCCGAGTTTGAGATAACTCATACTTAAGTCAAATAAAACCCCCTGACGTAACAAACGGTCCTACCGAGAGGCAGCCAGAGAACAGCATGTCTCAAGTTGTCTGCAAATGGGAGAGATGAGTAAAAACGGCTGAGCAAATGAGGCCCTGGCTGCGCTCACACAGAGCAAAGTGAACTGTTTACTCAGAGCACACAGGGGAAGATGGCTTTTACTGCAACCCCATCCTCACTCCCTCCCTTCCCCCACTCGCTCTCTCAGTAACACACACTATTCCTCTCTCTCTCTCACACTGTCGGTAGTGAGTGAATGTCAGAGGGTGAGTGTGCGTGACCTTGAGTCGCATCAGAAGCACAGCGAGGGTCGTGCTGCCTGCAGGCGTCCTTGAACTGCATCTGCAAGACAACAAAAAACCTTCACGGTACCCTGATAGATATCTCAAATATCCTGCCTTTCTCTAACGGCCGCCTGCACTATCAGTCCCTGTGATGAAACATTTCATAGAGCCCGTGTACCTCTAACCTCACACCACAGTGGAATCGCAGAGTTATCTGCTTGTCTAGCCAAAGATACAATTTGCAATATGAAGGCAGAGATGACACATGGCAGGGGGAAATCGAAGTATAAGGGAGCTTAAAAGGAGGTCAGATAGCTTACGCAAACTGATGTAGTGTTGCACCAATTTGAATGCCATCCATAACCGGGACATGCATGCCATGCCACCCAATTACATTAAGCAGGCATGGAAATGTCAACGTGCATCCATTTTTGCCATGGCATTTTGGCCAAAAATGGCTAAAAATATAATTTTTGGTTTTCAAAAAAAGTTGATCAATTAAAAAAATACCTCAAAACAATGAATGGCTTCATTTTATTAATAATAAATTTTTGTATTAATATTAAGAATTTTAATAAGAAGAATTTTAAATAATACTGCATTCAGAATTTATGTCAGCCATGAAATTGAATTGTTAATTATTTTACACTAAGCAAATGTACACCATTTTATGTAATTACACACAATTTGACTGCTATCCATAAGAGTGAAATTACATAATTGCCAAAATACATTATACATTATTATATTACATTATTATAGCCAATGGCTAAAATGTTATTTTTGGTTTTCAGAAGAAAAAAAAGTTGATAAAAAAAAGGCTATCAAAGCACTAATTGCATTGACTGGCATTGCAAATTTAAAGGAATTAAATTCAATATACAAATTTATGTTCAATTGTTAAGAATAACTGATTCAAATATTTATATATTATATATAATATATTTATTATAATACTTAAAAAATATTACATCCAGAAGTTTTAATTTCAGCCCCAAAATGTACCTTTTAATTGTTTTTACTAATTAAATGTATACCATTTTCATAATTCCACCCTGCCACCTCAAAGAATGGTATGAATTACTCTGAATGCTATTGCATTAACACTTCGTAGATGCTCACCCTAGATAGGTGGCTTTTTCTGGGAGTTCAAAAACAGATACATGCAGAGCTATGAACGATAACAGATTCTCAGAAGCCCAGGCCCCCTTTCGAGGAAGTAGAATTGACCCCTTCTGCAGAGGAAACCCTACACCCTGCCAATCGTGGCCACACTGGTACCCAGCTGTTCTTGTCCTGCACTTGGGTGTGCTTCAGCCTGCATAGAGCGGTTTTTAGTTTAACCTCACGAGGGTGATCAGGAGAGGACGGAATTTAGTGTTGTTCATCATCCCAGCCTGGTACGTTTGAAAACATGTTGCCAGATATCTTATCTGAAAATACTATGCATGCAGGTTGGCCTGTGGAGCTAAGTTTACACAAGTCACTAGAATGCTAGGACACATTTGCCTTTTACAACACTCAAGTCCAAGTACATACCGTGACAAGAAGTAAAAAACGGAGCCTGTTAATGCTCAAATTGGCGAACATGTAGGAGAGGATCCTTTTTCTTAACAGGAATACGCTGTAAGGATATTTGAGCATAGTGGTATCCATTTCTCATGTGGCAACGGGCTGAACAACTGCCAGGGGTCCTGATAAGGAACCGAGACAGGGTGACCCTGTGAACAGAGGTAATGTTCATGGACAAAATGGAAAGGCTGATTAGTTAGACTGTCTTCCCCTTTAAGACTAAGGCCAACATCACAGACCATAAGAGGAGGCCCAAAAAGCTGGGCGACAAAGCTTGAAATGACATGAAATTAAATGAAGTGGAATATGTATTGAATATTTTTTTTATATTGTCAAATACCTTATTTTTATTTTATGTATTTTCTTTAGGGGCTGAATAATGAAAATACAATAGCATTTAAAAAATTCAAAATAAAAATTAATATTTTTATGTTGCTGAAGTTTAACTGAAACACATCCGTCTTAAAGTATTAAAACATCTGTCTTAACATTCTTGCTTTGTTAGGAAACTTTTGGTCATAATAAAGGATATTAAAATCACAGCAAAATCATATTTTGCATCTCTATCAACATCATAAATTGAAAAAAAAAGAATATTTAACACATCGCCCAGCCAGTGTGATTTTTACACTATATAAATATTTCATATAGACAGTACTGAATCAATGCCATATTTTTATATTTGTAATAACCTTTCAGATAAATGTAATTCTATTTCCACAAGATTCTGAATTCCATTCCTAGACCTTTAAACTTATTTCACTGGGACTCTTTGCATTGTGCTGGAGAAAATAGGTCACATAGTCTTCCACCTTTTTTGACTGGACAAAAGAAAAGTTCAGCTGAGTTTTATCACATAACTCAGCAGAGACCACCTTCATTAACCCCAGCAAAGAGAGATCAAGCTCTCATATTGCCAGATGTGCTGTGGAGCCCTTCTCAGCCAGCATGTATGTGAGACAGGCTGATCTTAATTAAATACTGCTCCTATCCAAAGGCTATGCAGCGCACTCATTTTTACTCCCTTCACTGCTGCATTTTCCCATTCAGGGAGGAGATAATTTCTGTGGCTAATGGCGGAGGACTCTAAAAATCCCTTGCCTTATTAAGTAACATATTGTGCCTCATGCTATCTTAAAGCTGCAGTCCGTAAGTTTTGCCTCTTAAGGCGGGCGTACACGGTGCGATTTTTGCTGTGTTGTGTGTGACTGCCTCCGTACGATTTTCGGATAAACTCAATCGTGACATGTGCCAGAGCTCACGGCGTTCCGACCTTCAGAATCGCGCCGTGTATGCCCGCCTTTAGTCGCCATCTCTGTTTGAAAACCTGGAATTGCAGGAAGAATTATCTTCCTTGCGTGGGTTGCAAGTCTGCACGGCTCCAGCGTGGATATTTACTGTACTTCGCAATCACAGAATCTATCCTACGTCTTGGAATATGACCCAAATAAGAATTTTCACCATTTAATTATTCTGGCTGCTGTGAGAAAAGGCTATAAACGATCTGTCACCTGCAGGATCCTTACATGTGATAGCCTAGTAGCCGGGACAACTTCTTTATGTTTACAGACGTGACGTAATGACGCAGTGCCATGCTCGAATTTCCCGCGAAAACCTACCCGTACCACTCAAATTAAAAAACATTATTATAAGCTGACCATTGTGAATCGGGCTAAAGTAAGGCGATAGTTTTGAACACTGGCTGGTTATGTACTTGCTCAAATATTGATTTCAGATCATTTTTAACCAAAAAAAGTTACGGACTGCAGCTTTAAGCAAATGGTTTTGCTGGAACTCACAAGAATTCAAAGCCGAGACCTAACACCATGGCTTTGGCCGTGGCAGGTTGCCTCATTTTGGAGCCACATGTTTACTCACTTGTTAGGTAGCAAATGGTGCTTGTTGTTACAACTCTCAATTTCAACTCATCAACATCACTAGTCACCTATATGTTAATGAGGTCCATTTTAATTCACATTAAAATATAGTGTAAACAGTATGGCTGTGGATTTGGAACTGTATTTTTTTGTAAATATGTGATAAAAACCTGTGAACTTTTCAGATCACATGTTCTTGCATTCAAAAATAGCTGGATGGAGTGACACAGAACGTAACGCAAGAGCAAAAAGATGATTTTTCCAAAGTTTAACTACTTTAAACTTCAAAAAGTTGTCTTAAATGTGACCTAAATGGCATGAGATGCTGACAAACAACCAAAGACAGTACTATATGGTACATATAGCGGACAGAATACAAAACACACATCTATTGTAAACAGCCCAAGTCAAGCATTGGCAGAACAACAAAATCAATTGCAAAACATTACTGTGAACTGTCAGCCGGTGGTTGGTTTATGTTCACTGATATGGAAATAGAACAAACAATATATTGACTTCTAACACTTTATGTAATATCTATTCAATGCTTTCACTGCCAAAACAATGGTATTGAATTACCTTGACAGTTTTTTTTTTGGATATATTGATATATGTGATTAATTATCAGGTAATTAATGTGAATTAAAAATAAAAATTTAATAGTCTGGCAGTGCAACTACATACCACATAATTTACCATATAATTCTTAAAGGCTTTTTATTTACCATAGATTTCACTAAAATGCATAATTCCTTCAGTTACAGTTAGATCACATATTAATTTATTTTGGTTTTATAATTAATATAATTAAAAAGTGTGGAATTTTGGAGCAAACTGTGGATACTGTGGTAAATTTTACATTGGTACTCAATTTTCTAATATAGTTCGGCCCGACAGAGCTCAGTGTAAATAACAAGCTAGTGTAAAAATAGACTTTTTGTGCTCAAATGTTCCTGTGTTGGCCTACAGACTGCGTTTTGTGTCTTTCACATAACTTCCAGTCTGCAAACTGCCTGTCTAACCCTCGTCCGACCTTCAGCCGAGAGGGAGGCAAACATGGTTGACCTGCCACTAAACTTTCCCCGGCTGGATGATAAGCGCTTGTTTAATTATATTCATCTACATGGATCTGACATTGTTGCAGGATGATGTCAGAGCTCAGCAAGGTTAGCAGGAGCCGAAAGTGGATGGGAATGTTAAAGCCACCCACTGCAGCACTTTGCAGGCAGCAACTTTATTTTCTGCTTTGTTCCACGAGCTCAGGGGGCAGCTTCACTATCCGCTGTTACTGAGGGCATACAAGGGCATCTGCCGAATACAGGCAAAACGGTTGGGAAACACTGGAAGATTGCATTAAAGAGAAATAAATGTCACTCAAAAAGGAAAGCTCTGTGTGCTAATAGCCTGTTGGATGCTAGCCCACCACAAAATGTTTGCTAAAATGAACGTTTTATACACTATAACAGTATAGTTTTTTGATGATGTAGCTTTCAAGTGCCACATTTGTTCAAAGTTTTAAAATGTGAGGAATCGCAATCATATTTTAAAGAAGTATATTTTTCGAATTACACACTTTTTTTTAGCCCAAACTAGGTGTGGGTGTCTACATGGAGGACGTGTGCATGTTTTCTTGACAACAGCAGGTCTTGTGAAGTGATCTCTCAAAGGCAGGTCAATTCCCTTTGATAGATGGGGGGGGGGGAGTACGGCTGCTATAAAACATCTTTAAAGGCTGAACCCGGTGCTGCTCCAGTCTTCATCTCATTTACAGGCAACTTGGATGTTTTATCACCTTCAGCTCTCCTTGCTAGCCTTGCCACCCACACGAACCGAGCGGGTGGATGGTGGATGAGCAGACCCGAGCGCCAATTACATCATTGCCCTTATTTACGCCATTCAAATGTTTTCAGGTCAGCTCTAATCTCCTCCTAATCATCAAGGTCAAACCACAAAAAAGTGCATATCGTTTCAAAAAACAGGCCAGCTAAATCAGAGACGTCTAGCTACTAATGTTAGGCGAACCACAATTGCATAAGCAACAAAATGGCACATAAAAGCTGAAAATTGTCGGCCTGCTGTGCATAAAATTGAGGTTAACTGAAGCATGTGTGAAACTGAGATCTTGAGGTCTGGTTCGCGCAGGGTCACATCAACGAAGGCTATTAAGGTCTTAACTGTCATTTTAGATTATCTCAAATCCCCTTCCATTTTCTTTGAAAACAAATCGATTTGCGTGTAAGTGGACTCCTAATACAAGTTATCCTATCTTATGTAACATACTGTGCTAGTGAGTCCAGAACTTAGTCAATAGTGTGTCAAAATGTAGATGGTTACACCTTACAACAATAAGGTTCTGCTATCAGCAAAATTTAACAATCCAACAAGTGGCCTCCATTTTATGCACTTTGGCCCAAATAATTCTACCCTAGCGTAGCAGTTCTGATTCTGTGTTCTAGTTCCTTTCTGCTGATGCCACAAATGAATGCAGCACAGCAAAAAAAGTTACCATGAGGTTTGTGCTAAGAACAATCACATCAGTCTGCCCATCTAACATGGGGAAGAAAGGACCAAATCCATCTTTTTTTTTTTAAAGCGTTTGAAATTTTCAGTAAAGTGTTTTAGAAAATCCTCTTTCCCTAATGACATTTAAGAACAAAACTTTGGTGGTGGGATACATCATAAAACACTTAAGGTCATGTTAATCTGTCTCAGAGCAGGGGAATTAAAATAGCCAGGCTCTCATCATGTACAGAGGACATGTCCTTCCTAGGGATGTTCATTTCGGTTATTTTTCCTAACCGACAACCGACGCTCGTTAACCGATTGTTAACCGTTAACCAACAAGATTATTTTAAATTAGAACTGAATTAAATTAGAAAGGATAAGTGTATGTGACCCGTTAAAAATACTAATATTTGTTTAATTTTACATGCGCAAAAAGCAGCAAACAATAGAACATGAGGATTCACATTCATCACATCAAGCACCTGCAGCGCTTCTGCGAGCGGAGAAAAACATAATAAATCTAGGCTATAGGTTTCCTGTAGTTGTATCCCTTCTAGCTACAACCGCGAATATAACACATAATTACTGTATTTGCATTACTGTAAGGGTAGGTTTAGGGTTGTGGTAGGGGTAGACGTTAATAAACCATCATTTTACAGGTAGCATTTTTCATTGTCGAATTGTACCCACTGTTTTAATGGGAGGAAGCAAAATCTGACAGGGTAGCAATTCCGATTATCTTTAGGACTAAAAGGAGTAGTTTCTTCCACTGTTAGAAGGAAAAAAATTCAAGTGATTGCGCTGGCGCCGCATGCGCGCACACAGTTATGCATTGCTACCTTGACAATGAAACCTGTTCATTATCATCATAAAATACAGTCAGTCAAACATATGGAGAAAAAATATGTAGTAAAAAAAGCAGTTTAAGCCGTTAAGGTTAAGTGTTATCACTGTACCAAAACATTTTGTTTTACGTGGATATTGGAACACGAGTGAAGTACATAATAAATAATAATTTGCCATTCAAATACATCACGAATACGGAAACATTTGATTTGTGTGGAATGAGAGACCCAACATTGGTTTCAGTTTCGTTGTAACCTAAATTAATTCATTTTGGCTTGTCATTTATATTGCTATAGCTTCTTATATTTTTAATTCTTGTTCTTTTCTAAATACTGTTAATTGAAAGGATTTGTTGTGGAGTGAGGGGAAATAAAATAGCCTAGCTATGTTTACAGTGTTTATTATAATGTTTGTAAACATTTCGAGTTGGCATTAGGCCTATTTCTGAATGAAATAATAAAATGCAACTTATACGCGACTTATGTTTTTTTCCCTAAAAAACACATTTTTTATATGCGCAGCGTATTTTAACCATGCAGCATATTTTGATAAATTACTGAAAAAATAAATAATTAAATGACTTTTTAAACCGTTTAACTGATTGTATTAATCGGTCAAAATTCTTAACGTCGGTTAAACAGTTAAAATTAACATCCCTAGTCCTTCCGAATATTCAATTTCTTTAACTACAAATATGGGCTTTTTGACAGCTGATTCATAAATTATTACATTTGGTCACCCCAACCCAGAATGTGTGGTTACAGTCTTTTAAGAAACCCAATGATATACATCAATAAAATTAATGGAAATGTCCAAATTAGCTTATACGGATAATTAAACAACATATAATTTTTATTTCACACACAAAATAATGAGGTCACTAGATTATCAAAAATGGTATTATTATATGGTTTTATAATATCTAATCTATAATATCTATTAATCTACAAACATAGCATATATATGAATAATGTTTTTTTATATATATAATAACAATAACAAAATGATCATATTTTATGTATTATTAACATATTGCAGATATTATAAATTATAAATAAATATACACTACTTTTCAAAATTTTGGGGCTGGTAAGATTTTTTAATATTTTTAAAAGAAGTCCCTTATTGTTTACCAAGGCTGCATTTATTTGATAAATAAAGCAAAAACAGTAAAATTATATTACTACAATTGAAAATATGCACTTTCTATTGTAATATATTTTAAAATGTAATTTATTCATGTGATGCAAAGCTGAAATTTTAGAAGACATTATTCCAGTCTTCAGTGTCACATGATCATTCTAATATGCTGATTTGCTGCTCAAGATACACGTCTTATTATTATCAATATTGAAAAGAGTTGAGCTGCTTCATATTTTAGTGGAAACTGTGGTACATTCTTATCAAGATTCTTAGATTTTTCTTTCATAAATTAAGTCTTTATTGTCAATTATATACATAAATATGAGCCCTGCACATTTAAAAGTCAGCTGCTGTGCTGTTTTTTTACAGTCAGAGAAACCGCTATATTTCTGCCGTTCCGACAGCTCCATCTGCTGGCAGAGAATGAATTTGCATTTTCAATAAGTCCGTCTGCTGTTTTTGTTCAGACCAATGCTAAAATCGACCCATATTTTTACGCAGCAAACACACAGTTGTAAATGTGAACTAGTAGATCGATAAGATAATGCATTATAAAAATCTAAACAATTAAGCCAGTAAAATATAGTTGTTATTTAATTAATACAATAATTAATTGATAATAATTGTTTAAATTAATATAATAATTGATACTTTTGATTCAATTTCTTAAAAATGAATCTTAAAAAACTTTTTGGTTTTTGTGAAAACCTGTGTCTGAATTCTTTATGCTCTATGTTGAGTATGGTTTCACTAATAATAAACATATATTTGCATAAAGCATCCATATTTGTCCATGCCCATGTTGATTAGAGTATTAAAAACTTGAAAAGTTTTAATTTAAGGTACATTTGGAACAGGTAAAAATGTGTGTGCCCTAATATATATATATATATACACATATACACTGTACATCTCCCAACACCAAATGATAATAATGATACTTTCACCTCGGTTAATCTTAAATTGCCTGGCCTAACACCTTACTTGAGGCTGTTACCTTCCACAAATAACAAATCATGTGTTCAGGTGATCTGACACACACACACAGCTTTCTTCCTGGAGCCTTGTTTTCATCTCAGCTCCAGCGAGATCATTGTTCATAATTAACCCAAATCACTGGTCGATGGAAGATCATGTGTCCTGACCTGACAAAACAGCTTATTAAACCGTGCTTGACCTTGGTGTGACTCCTAAAGTGGATGTCAACCTTGAACTGCAGATGACACACTACCACCAAACGGCCTTAATCCACTCAACAAATCAAGCTGGATCAGGTTTTGGCCCCCATTATTGGAGATGCCCACTAAAAATACACCAACGAACAGTAAAGTGCTGTTCCAAAGCAGCCTGTATGATAATTATCTCAGCCTGGTGGGAAACAATCTGGCCCTCTGGGTCAGGTCTAAGGCCGTGCGTGAGGGAGACGATAGCATCATCCTCGACTGTGTGACCAAGACATGTCGGTCACTTCCAAGGTCTTGCAGAGCTGCTCTATTTAGTATGCGCTTCTTGGGGGAAGGGTAATGTTCTGATTTACTGATGACTATCAAATGGAAAAACAGCTGCTCCTTTGTGATAAATGAGGTGACACTTTATGTTCAAAGCGTAAAGGCACCAATAAAACCTTTAAACAAAACAAAACAAAAAAGCACAAATGACCACAACAAAAAGACTACACCTCTATAGCAATGCCAAAGCACCAAGAATTAACATATCAAAGTGGCATGTTGAAAACACAGGACTGTAATGTTTACCCAGCTGTCCCTTGTGTTTCTGTCTCTCCATCACTGCAGATTCCTTCCACAGTCCAAACACGGAGGGCAACCAGACTACGCCAAAAAAAAATGTGCCATGAGCTTAACTCAACAAAACCGCATCCCCCGGGTAACAGCATGAACTACACACCCACAACGTGTTGTGAAGGGGTGCCTGCTGTTGCTCGGTAACAGATTAGCCCAGTTTATGCTTTAGTGCAGTGGATCTGCTGCCCATCACCACTCGCTCTCTGCCAAATCATGGCCAGAGGACTTTCCAGACACTCGCGCTAAACAGCCCTTGACCATGAACTGTCTGACTGTTCAAACATTTTCAAAAACTTGTTTGTAACATCTTTCTTGACAACAGCAAAATCTATTTTTTGGTTTCAGCCACCTTTGGAAATAACAGCCATGGTATTTAACTCTGAAATGAGCAAAGCATACAAGAAAATATTGAATGCCTTTAAAAATGTACTATTTGGGTGGACATAGTGTTCCCTCTCATTCCCAGTGCCTTTGGCCATAAGAAGTTCATTGACATTTACTAGCTGTGGAGAGTCCCATTTGATAAAACTGAGAGTGACTGTCAAGAATAGAGTAACTATTAGGAATTAAAGCAGAAAGAAATTCTCCATTCTCTTTGCTGAAAGCCCAAACTCATCACAGTATCGGTATATATATTTATATCAGAAAATTTGGAAGTATATGGAGAGTTCATTTGCAAAAACCGATAACTCCATTTTTATTTTTTTTCAGAAATCACATTTTTTTTTATTGCGCATTCCAAGTAATATCAATCAAACTGCAGTTGGGTTGTTTTGATTAAAGGGGTCATATGACGCTGCTAAAAAGAACATTATTTTGTGTATGTGGTGTAATGAAATGTGTTTATGCGGTTTAAAGTAAAAAAAAAACACATTATTTTCCACATACTGTACATTATTGTTTCTCCTCTATGTCCCGCCTTTTTGAAACACGTCGATTTTTACAAAGCTCATCGGTCTGAAAAAGCGAGGTGTACTGTGATTGGCCAGCTATCCAATGCGTTGTGATTGGCCAAATACCTCAAACGTGAGACGGAAATGTTACACCCCTCACATACTGTTGATGCCGTGTCCCGGCCGGAGCGACGAGACAAAAACATTAAAACCCATTACAAACGAGGCATTTGTTGCATCCAGTGGGGACATAATTACTGATTATAATGACTTATACTGTCTTTTTACGTGTTGCGTTGC
>NW_015538055.1:300735-309938 GCF_001515605.1 Sinocyclocheilus anshuiensis | reverse complement strand
GTGTATATATATATATATATATATATATATATATATATATTAGGGATGCAACAATACAGTTAGCCCACAGTAAAATACATAACTCATTTTTTTAATTACGGTTTTCAGTTTGGTCCGGCATGTCATATCAGAGTGTTTTTTGTGATGTTCTATGCAATTTAAAATGCACTTTTTAAACCAATAAAAAAAAACTCCTGTACACTGGAACATTGATTATCATATGTCAAATTTCTTTTGAGAAATTTTTTTTTTACCCAAAATAAGATGGAATGGCCATGTCTGTTTCATTCATACTGGAAGCCGGAGGGCACACTCATGCAGAAACTCCACATATGCATCACAGAAGTAATAGAACTTATGACGCTCCAGGAAATCCCTAATATGGACAAAGGCATTCAGCTATGCTATTGCTGTAACTGAATAAAAAGAACATAGAAAAATTTTGAATCGTGAAACATGAAGACAATACACACTCGACTGAGACAATGTATAGTTTATCTGTGTTCTTCAAGCCATCTCGGGTATTTTCATAATAGTTAAATATATTTGTAATCTATTGCTAATTGGCATAGCCTTTTTTACAGTATAGAATATATTTTCTGCCTCATTCTTTAATAAGAAGCCACATCAGATCACTAAAAGCTGTTAATTCAAAAACTGATGTTGTGGAGTAAAAACATTTTATAATGTTCTCATCTGTTGGACAACAGGTTTAGAAGCGCATCTCATAACAAGTCATTACAAGGGAAGATGACGTGTGTTGCTTTTTCAAATGCACATTATAAGAGGGGAGGTGTTTCCTCACGTGAAGTTATGGGCACACAAACAGAGCAAATTCGGAGAGAAATAAAACACACAGAAATTATTTAAACACAAAAACTGCAATTCACAAGCGCGTATTGAACCATGGATGTGGTACCGAATGGTTCAATATTATATTGAGAATTGTGGCATCCCTTATATATATATATATATATATATATATATACACACACACATATATGTATATGTGTGTATATATAGCCACATTTGGAGTCTTAAAATCACTTTAAGTTAGGGCTGCACGATATTTAACGCGCATCTTATCAGTAAAGCCGGTTCTGTAATCAGCGGTAAATCTCCATCACCTGCGGGCTTTCACATTGAGCAGCATTAACTTCACAGAGCCGTTGTTCACTCGTCAGATGTGATTTATGCGATTTATCGTGCAGCCCTACTTTAAGTACATATATTTTTTAAAAATCAAGCAGGATATTGTTTGGATAATAAATAAGTTATAAATATGCCATAATTACAAAATCAGTTTCATATTATGTAGACTAACACTTGAGTGAAAAAGAATATTATAAATATGACTTGAAGTCGTAAAAATAATTAAATAAAATACATGCGCACATATATTTGATTAAAATCAGGCTGTATAAAAGCGCAGTATAAACAGTACAGCATAATATACCAACTGACACATTTCCACCGTGGCACATTATATATAATCAAATCATCCTTCCCTAATCCAAACTCTAAAACAGCCAATACTCTGTGTGAGCAAACGGTAATACCAGCGTTTGTATTCAAAGTGGTGACACAATCTTTTCTCACCATTTCTCACCTTTTCTCACCATAATGAATTCTGTTCAATTAACTCTTAAGAAACACCTCGAAGGTCTAAATTCAAGCTGTGTATTATTTTCTTGATCTGCTCGCCACAGAGCCCTCTTTGTCTTGGCAGGCAACCGTTGGATTAGATTTATCTAACGAAATCTTGCAAGCATGACCTCATATCTTATCGAACTGGGTACACAAAAATGCAGCTGGTGAAATCACCCGTGTCGTAATGTCACCACAGAGCTCCTTGGAAAGACTTTACTTTAACAGTACCTAGCAGAAACACAAAGACAATGGCATGGAGTCTGATCACGAGATCTTCAGGGTCCTAAAATGTGGGCATGGCGATTCTCGCACCTTTCATGTGGCTCTCAACATGGTGATAAATCCATTACCTCTGCCTCACGACCATCACACATGCTGCTGTCCTCTCTCGCCATATAGCAATCTTCTCCATCATTCATAAATTCTAAAAATCCCCTTTTAGTTAATTGCCGAACCAATTTAATTTCTAAAAAAGCTCTCTGAACAGCAAGTCATAATGAAGTAGGGATACATCCACCGACTCTCTCTGACAACGCTGCTCTTTTTGCGCTTGCTGGTGTGAATGGATGAACAGTGAAAGATGCTTGCATTAAAGCCATATAATTATGTGAGGGTGAAGCACTCCACAACTCAGCTTATTGTAGCAGACACAATGCCCTTGCCTGAGCTCTGTAGGCTCCAGAAAGGACAGGCGGCTAAGAAGTTGTGAAGGACAATCCCCCCTAACAGGACAGCACTGTGGCGGCTTTGGACTCTGAATTTTCTGCTCGACGGGACATACATCAATCCGCCAGCCCAGCCACAGACAGCCCTGTAACCTTCAAAAGTTTCAGGATCGGCGAGGAATGATTGGCATTCGAATGAGCCACTTTTCTCAGTGGGCTTTGCTTCATATAACCCAGGGTGGTTAAATTAAGACACCATTGAATAACAGACTTAAGTCCAATTTAACTGTCGCCCCTACTGCGTCCTCTCAAGCCTTCAATTATGCTGATCCTGACACATGGTGACCTGTGAAAACCTTTATCCCCATGGCCATTAAAGCTGTCTAGAGACCTAGATGCAGGAGCCAGGGGCAATACATGTTGGAAATGATCGGCTCAACCCGCCATCCTCATTCAAAACTGACCTAGAACTCAATGACTAAAGAGCCCAAATATAGTGGTTTTGGTGAATATTTCTGGAAAATATCTACAGAATCAGCCAACATCCAAAACAAGTTACAAAGTTGGTTTGAAAGTTACAAAAGTCACTATGACGATTAATTATAAGCAGGCCCAGATAGAATCTGCAGGTGCTTTTCACGTTTTCTATGCTGATTTTGAAGGAAAAAGTGCAAAATTCTGTGCTATGGATTTTAATATGGTAAAAATGTGATTAATGGAGCTTTTATTGGTACATGAAAGAAAGCATATGTGTAGCTAAAGTGAAATACTTCTGTGACACTGATGTCCCACGGTACCTCTAAAACTAAAACTTGCGAGGAAATGGAAGTGGTGATCATTTCTTATGTATTCTGATGTACACACAAGAATTGATTATTAAAAAATGCAGGGCAGAGACTTGGTTCTACACACTAGTTGTTGACTGGATGTTAAGATGCGGGCGTTGCAATCAAATGAATGTGAGCATATGCATTTAGTAATATATAGGTTAATCTTCATTTCATGCAGAATTTAAACAGCATTTTGCCAATTATTTTACAACTAGTGAGGGAGAAAACAGCTCTATTCTAAGTGGTTGGGTTAGACAGAAGACATACCAAAATACATAAACACATAAAATCTAAATTTTATGTTTTAACCACATAGCGAGGCCAAAGTTTTGTAGTGCACCTTTAGAATAAATATTCATGCATTAATATATATTTTAACCTCAAATTCTGATGTTTATTAAACAAACCTCCATGGACATGTAATACATCAATTATATATCATATATCATAATCAAATGTCTGAAAATGTGACCCAGAAAATATCACAAACAAATATGTAAGGGGTGAGGCATGTGTAGACCTTTATGAATGACCGGCATTCCAATTCTACAAAATTATGTGGGCACACGTGATCTTGGCTATAAAACTTCATAGGAATCTGTAGATTACAGACTATAAAAAAAACAAAATAATCCATAAATCTTAAGGAAATGCATTGAAACTCAACCTGTTAAGTTTGGCTCCTGATTTCTGAGAGTCTTAATGCATGTGAAGTTAAGGATAGTTGCACACGTGCCATAAATCGCATACCTAATATTGGCCTACTCTATAAAAACATCACTGATACACATCGCTCGCCTCGGGCTGACATTTCTATTCTACAGATGGAAAATCATTTCTGTGGTGTACTGCTGATAGATGAGCTGGCACACGGATACATGATTTAAGATGCTTCTTTCCTTTTGTCCTCCACTTTTGCTTACGCCATTAGTTTAATACAGGACTCTTTGCTTGCATTTGTCTTTTTTTTAACCACCCCCTCCTTACGACCACAACACGAGCCAATTGAAGAGACACTGTAAATGTCTTTTTCTTAAAAGCTGGTGCACTGCTGAGATCTCATTGATCCCTGATGTTTACAAGATCACGTTCAGCCGGTTGTCTCTTCAACAAGCCTTTGCTTGCGTGTGCACCTCTCCTCCTGATTTATCTGACCCCGATCTTGCAGTGGGCTGGCTGTAATTTTTTTTCTCGCAAACTATGAATAATATACTTCATTCTCCATTATGGTCAATCAATTATGGGTTATGATTGAGGGCCGTGGTGACCTCCTGTCTGGTAGATGATCCTGTCATTATCTCATGAACAATGAACCCCTTCCAGCCATCCATACGGAGACACACACACACACAAACATTTCACATTTTCACACCATCCCTCCATTTCCTCATCCTGGCTTTCTTTCCACATGGTCAAAATGGCATTTACTGTTCCGCCCTGTGCAAAACGACAGGAGAATTTCTGTCTCTCTACGTCAACCGCATATTCTGTCAAAGTCCAGTTACCTGAGCTTTGAAATTCAATTTGTAACACGATGAACTGACATCATAATATTATTCAGAACAACAAAATAGGAAAGCATGTCATCTTCGTAGGACTATGTGAGCATCATTTGGGAGTCTGACCATATGCAGAAAAGACCATAAGCACCTGTATGCATAATCAAAAACAAAACTAAGCAAAAAATTTACTTGAATGAACAGTCAGGAACATTAGCGAATCAAGTCGTTCCAAACCTGTAGGACTTATACCAAAAGATTCTATACTCAAATATTTTAAAGAACAGCTTTTGTCAATGCGATGAAAGTAAATTCATTCAAGAACAACATGAAATGTCATTGACTTTCATTGTATGAAATAAAATCTTTTGTGTTCCACAGAAAAAGGAAAGTCTTACAGGTTTGGAATGACACGAAGGTAAATAAATGTTGAAAGATTTTCATTTGTGGGTGATCTAGCCCCACACACACACACACACACACACACACACACACACACAAACATTTCAATTTTTCACTCCATCCCTCCATTTCCTCATCTTGGCTTTCTTTCCACATGGTCAGATGGCATTTACTGTTCCGCCCTGTGCAAAACGACAGGAGTATTTCTGTCTCTCTCTACACCAACCACATACTCTGTCAAAGTCCAGTTACCTGAGCTTTGAAATTCAATTTGTAACACGATGAACTGACATCATAATATTATTCAGAACAACAAAATAGGAAAGCATGTCATCTTCGTAGGACTATGTGAGCATCATTTGGGAGTCTGACCATATGCAGAAAAGACCATAAGCACCTGTATGCATAATCAAAAACAAAACTAAGCAAAAACTTTTAGATATCCATATCTTTGATTAGTCTATAACTGTTTATTTATGACTTCACTAACAAGAATGTTAGTAAATCAAGTCTTTACAAATCTGTATGACTTACTTTCTTCTGTGAAACACAAAAGATGATTTTACAGAACAGGTTTTCTTTTGTCCATGCAATGAAAGTAAATGAGGTCAAGAACGACATGGAATGCCACTAATTTTCTTTGTGTGAAATGAAATCTTATCTTTTGTGTTCCACAGAAAAAGGAAAGTCTTACAGGTTTGGAACGGCAAGAAGGTGAATAAATAAATGTTGAAAGATTTTCATTTGTGGGTGATCTATCCCTTGAATAACAAGTAATGTTACAAGAAATGATTCATTTACAAAAACAGAAAACGTGAGTTGATATTCAGTCCACAAATATTAGTATTAACTGGCTGTTATCACTATCCAAGATATCCACCTTTTTAATCTAGACTTCAGTGACAAGATCGTTTACAAAAGCTTTCCTCACAGCCTTTTAAGACAGGCTAAGAGCAACATTTTAAACAAAACCACACAATGTAATAAAGTAAGCTTTAACATAATGTGAGGGGGTAGTCAGGTTTTTGGGTTACATGTTATCATGATCTTAAGCAAGCTGTTCCTCCCAAAATGCAAACATTTGGGAATATTTAAGACCAGAGCAAACAAAGAGTAAGGTCTGATGTAAGAAGAGGACCACCTCAGCAGTTTTTATTTAGTCATGCTTTACACGAACATCATAATTAACACAAATAATGCTTGAAAAAATAAACAGTGTCTCTGCGGATCATTATATACAGGAGGTCTCATTATTCAGTGCAGCTGGGCTAATGACACAACACCATGCTCATTCAATACTGTCAAATGAGGTATATTTATTCTAAAGTACCTATGAGTCAACACCCTGAACATTATATACTTCAGGTTCTGTTGTTATTCACAGCTCCACACTGATTCGAAAAATGCAACAAATGCCAGAGGCTTAAATGTATAATATGTAAAGGTGCACTCAGTAACATTATACTGACACCTACTGGCCTGGAGGCATGTAGAATGTTTACTAACTGCTGCTGCTACACTAAATCTGTTTGTTTATCTTTTGATTTTCTCTGTTTCAAACTAAATATACAAATACTTATAATGCATATTCTTGGATTCAATCATATCGCATTTGCGTGCGTTGTTGGTGGTTCACACTGGAACACAGCTGACGAACTATTGCGATTTCTCTCTGTGGAACTGTTGCCAACATTTGCATTTCAGAATGTTTTTCTTTAATGTCTATGCGTTGCAAAACACCTCCTTTTTAAAAATGTAATATAAAGTAAACATTATTAATAGTAGATGTAACTCAACTGAATGAGATGACATTGGGTCATGTGATATCAACATGGCTGCGCCCAAAGGGGCGACCACCTCAACATAATAAAATTATAAAATAAAACACCCTTTTTTTAGACTATAAGGCATATTTAACTAGAGTATCATATTAGTGTACATAATTTTAAAGCTATTTCTCAAAAGTTCTGTTAATTTGTAAAACTTTGCTAATTAGCCAAATTAAAAAATAAAAATACTCAGTTCACCTTTAAATCCAAAAACATGAAGTACTAAGTCTATCCACATGCTCATAAAATGTTAAATGAATCATATGACGTTCTTCTTACACATCTCATAAGCTACTAAACACAATATTATTTTCAGAAAGCATAAACACTGCATGTCATGAGAAAGCTATATAGCAGGTGAGATAATTTGATGTTTCTCGATGCAAGATCTTGGGGCACTTAAAAATGTTCACACAAACACTTCGAAAAGTCTCGGTTAGACTAAACATAAATTATGAGGTAAGCAAGGAGCCAGATTCATCCTCTTATCACAACCACAGTAACAATGTATCTAGTGCTTTAACTCGGCTCGGCTACAATTAGCACAACAAGACTCTTTTATATCACATTTCACGTGCTTGCCAGGACCCTCTACAAATGAATTTGAGTAGCAAATAATATTCTAATATAGGATGCTTATAAAGGAAATAAGTACTTGTCGCTTTCATGTAATCGTTTGATCACAGGCAGTTGATTAAAAAACGCACATATTAGACGCGTATGCCTGCACGTAAACATTCAATGAAATAAATGAAGACTCAAAATGGAAACGTCAGCTCCCACCACCCCATATATCCTCCGCTTATTTTATAGGCTATACGCACAAGCCATTAAAATACATAGCGAATTCTGGCTTTGCTGCTAATGCACGAATAAAACAAACGAATAAATACTACAGAAATCTTAATTTCACACCAGCCTTACCTGTTCGGGTGGTGGAAAAAAAGAGAATCCCGTTGAAAATTATGCTGCATTCGGGGACAGTCAGAGACGCGTATTTTTTTCTCTTTACGAACAATTCAGTTGTAAAAAATAATAATAATAATGCAAAAACGGAAAGGTGACTGGGGCTGACAGCGTCTATTCTCCACATGTGCACTTTTCTAGTGCTCTTGAGTCCTGCAGTCAGTCGCTGCTTGACTGAATTGTTTATTCAAGGTATCCCCGGCACTCTGCAATGCCATGTTCACTCCTCCTACCCTCAAGGACGCTCGTGAGATCCGATTCGCGAGAGAATCATTATTGTAATGATTCGGCAGAACCGATTCGTTTGTAAATCACCTAAGTGGACCTTTATAATTATGAGAAAGAAAAAAACGTGCACTATTATGTTGACCACATTTGCACCAAAACACCATAATTACTCAAATTTACTTAATTACTTAATAATAAATTAACAGTCATGCTATGCTAGATCTCAGGATCGAGTTTCAAGATAGAAAAGAAAAGAAACAGATTGGACAAGCTAGTATCAAGCTATCATGTTCCAAAACACAGATAGGCCTACCAGCTTAAACTGGATTTACCTACCAGGAGAGATGGGATTTCCCTTCAAATGCTCAGAATTTTTTGGTATGTTTGCTTGCATTTTGGATGACACTATAGTCGCTGACACTGAATCAACTTAGTTTTATTATAGTGGACTGCTGAAAAGAAAAAAAGAAGAAGAAGAAGAAGAAAAGAAAAAAAATGTTTTTCCATGTGCTCACCGTGGAAAATCTGTGGGGTGGATGACATGTTAACACAATAAACATTTGACACATTAAATATAATTAATCATAAATTTTGCTATAAACAGCTCCTTTTTACCAGCATTTAGCTATATTTTATAACAACAAAACAAATAAGTGTAAAATGACTTCTGGTACGACTTTTGAGTGATGATTCAACTGAATTATTGAATCATTTTAATCGGTTCACTACAATGAATCACCCGAGCGAATCGAATCGCTAAGATGATTCGGACTTCCCAATAGACGCCACCCTTAAAGCCACAGCTGAAGTATCTGTCCTCTTCATAACCCTATGCTTTAAATCAGATCATGGCTTGTATGATCACATGTAAGCAGCACAAGGGAGAATCACAGATGACTCTCTGACTGAACTCTCAGATGCTGATATACCGTAAACTCATGAGTGCAATCCTTTAACCCACAAATGTTTTTTTTTCTTTCTCGTTTTTCATTCCCATTTGCATAAACCAATATCTATCTGTCTATCTATCTATCTATCTATCTATCTATCTATCTATCTATCTATCTATCTATCTATCTATCTATCTATCTATCTATCTATCTATCTATCTATCTATCTATCTATCTATCTATC
>NW_015538055.1:291112-299721 GCF_001515605.1 Sinocyclocheilus anshuiensis | reverse complement strand
CTAACAATCTATCTATCTATCTATCTATCTATCATCTACCTATCTATCTATCTATCTATCTATCTATCTATCGCAAATGTCAGAAAATGTTACATTACGTTATTTTGATTTTTTTAATGATCAATGATTTTTAATTAATTTCTACATAGATATTATAAAAACATTAATATGAAGAAATATAGTCTAAAATCTGATTTTGTTTGCCATAGTAAAAATTAATGTGACAAGCATTAGCCTAAACTTTAAAAAAAAATCTGTTTATGTCACAGCCTGCTTAGTTCAGCCTTTCTATGCCTTGAGAAGACACAGCTTTTACACCAAGTTCACACCTCTTGGGACCCCATATGACCAGTCAACAGTTCTGGCTGGAGTAAACATGCCCCACTGGGGTTACAGATGGGCTATATCCTGATGGTACATAGTACCAGCCATCAAGTTTTTCACAGTTTTTCTCTTGCATACAAAGAGATGTTAACATCCCAGCTGCCCCTCCTTACTACAATAGATTCCCTCTCCCTCCAAAGACAGTCACATGTTTCACTGCTGTGTGACAGGCTGTGAGAAAAACCTTTTGCTCATGTGTGATGTTTACACATTTTCAGGGCTCTTTGACTAGATGGTTAAAGATATGTTTAAAGTTAAATGTTCAGTTACTATCGAAATAAAGTCAAATTTATACAGCATTTTTCACAATGCATATGTTTCAAAGCACCTTTACAGAAAATTGTGACGTTAATGCTTAGAATATTTTAATATCTGTATGACTTATAGTCACACTTAGCAGATTAGAGTTGGGTGATAATATAGTATATATTTTGCGATGATACGAGCAATCAAGCATGTGAGATTTGCTATATAGTACATATCGTATGTATACTTGTATATCCAAGTTTATATAAAGAGCTGGGCGATAAAATAGTTTATATTTTGCAATGATACAAGCAATCAAGCACTTGAGTTTTGCTATATAGTATACGTATATCACTTTATATAAATGTACTGAATGTATGCATATAAAGTTGGATTTTATATATCCAGCTTTATATAGAGAGCTGTGTGGTAATAAATCTTACATTTTGCAACCATATAAACGATCCAGCAGCCGAGATTTGCTGTAATAGTATATATTGCTTTATGTGAGAATACTATATGTATGCAGGTAAGTAGAATATCTCCAACTTTCAATATTTCACTGGGCGATAATATAGTTTACTTTTTTTTTTTGACGAAAAATGTATGTAGTACATTATTAATTTAGAACATTAAACAATGGATGCTCAATGCACAACCCCCAAAATTTTTGCAGGAATATCATGTTATTTAAACAAAAACAATTGGTTGTACTTCTAATGTGTATATTCATAGAATACTCTACCCACACTCAGATAGCAAAAAACCCTTTCATCACAGCGAAGTCAAGCAAGTATGCTTCCTTTAAAGTATAATCGTTGGTTTAAATAACACATCCATTTCCTCTGTGTGATTCTAGAAACAGCTAGCGGATCAAACTCTGATCCCAGACCAGAGAGCAGAGGCAAAAACAAAGAGACTTTGGCCTCAGCATGTGACGGTCACAAAGGGAAACATTTCGGTCTGCCAGGAGACAATGACCTTTGATTCCACTGATTTCCCTTGAACCTTCAACGACCAGGAAGAGCAAAGGCTCCCTGGGCAGGCAGGTGCAAACAAGCATATGGGGTGAGAAGCGCAAACTGCCATCTCCCCTTTGGACTCAAATACAAAGGCTGCTGGTCTTGCCAAAGAGACCAAAATTGAGAGGAAAATTACTGTTTAACACAATATTGACACAGCCACTGAATATAGGCATTGTGAAGTGAAAGCGAGATGAACGCTGACTACATATGCTGCTGCATAAAAATATAAATATGATTGTAGTAGCTGACAAAATATTACCATTAAAATAGCACAAAATTACTATGTGATAACTTGTTAATTGATGCCCACAACCAAGCTGTAAGTCTAGGGTTGTGTTGAACTGCTGATGATGAGGTTTTGTCACATTATCTTTATATGACTATGTACATTTCCTCAAGCAATATGTTCAAAGGTCTTGACGCATAACTGTAAAAACAATTCAGTGAAGCTGTCAAAAAGTAATTCAGCAGCCTGTTAGTGTCTGTCACAGATGTTTTGCCATCCTAAACGTTTTTGAATTAACTATAACTGGGTCAAACCAAGGCTAAAGTTTTGATGGTGCATAGAGGAAACCCAGGCTAGTTGTCACAATGTCAGCAACTATAAAGATTTGAGTCAAAAGTCCAATTACACAAATGTTTGTTTTCTCTAGCAGTGGTTTTTGTTGGTTTCAGACACTTAAATTGGCCTTCCTGTAGCTCAAATAGTAGAGCACATCGTTAGCAACCCTAACATCATGGGTTTGATTCCCAGGAAATGCAAGAACTGATAAAATTCAGTGATCTTGAATGCAATGGATCTGTCTGCCAAATATGTAAATGTTTTAATTAATTTTTGTGAATTCAGTCCTTCAAACAAAAATTCCAATATGATCATATTTTAGCATTAGCTCTTGGGAAAACAAATGAAGACAAAACAACCAAACCATTATAGCCAGAATAATGATTTGATATTTGTGCTTGTTACGTTTTATATTTTTGCTGTTTCAAGAATAATTCTGTGTTTCATAATTATTTTGCTGTTTACATGATTGAGAACTTATCCCATGTAGTGGTACAACATGCCTGGCTATTGAACAACATGTTTTTATGTTCAAATAAATGTTCAATAACTTTATTTTACCCAAGACTTTAAGGTTTGTGCCAAAACTAAACCTACCTTGAGAAATATTCAGTGGAGTAAAAAGTGTGATAACTCTCCACTATATCTTCTTGTTCGCTTTGAAAGTGATAGTGTGTAGCATTTCAACTAATTTGGCAAAGCATTCAGATTGCTCAGAAGGGTTAATTGCTTGTTTTGGCCTCTGGTTGGCGTCCATATATACTGGAGCATTTCCTGTCTATTAAAGTGTCAATTATTAGTTTTTTGTTTAGAGAATGTCAATATCCTTACTAGTTGGTTAATGGGACATAATACTTAGTTGGTTTTGCCATCTTCTGATGTGTTGGCCAGGGGAAATGTTGTGGCTTTTGGACGCATGCTTGTTTGAAGTGAGACACTGTGTGGATTTAGGCCTTGTATCATAATGTAACCCTCGTTATTTCCCTGAGCGATGCAGATCAATAACTGCTGTTTATGCATGCGGCCCACATATACTCCACTATATTTCAGAGAAAGTAAGGTTGCTATTATGGCTGCTTAAGATCTGGCATGGTTTCAGCGTCCAAAGAAGAAGTAGTGAAAATAAAAGACAAACGTCCTACCAAAACGTCTCAGTGGACCACTATTATGTTGTTTGTTCTTTGCACAAAAGAGAACTTATCAAATAATCTCTCAAATAAAACATTTATAATTCATAACAGAGAACTATAATCAGATGTTTACAAGACATCACAGATGCCAGCTTGATGCGGCAGAGGTTAGCTGCATTCATGTCTGGCAATGTGGTCAAAGATCTAAGGTATCTCAAGAGAGCAGATGAGAGGGAAGCGGAGGAGAAAGAGATTGAGAAAAAAGGAAATAACCCCATGAGTGTATTATGTGCAGGGTTGTGACACTGTGGCTTTCTGCGCTTGTGTGGCAGAATGGAGAGCGGGGGCGGAAGACTTGGCGTTTTACAGAGGAAAGGCCTCACTCTGTGCACATTGTGCAGCCATGTGTGGCATCACCACAGTTCACATCTTACCCATGTACAGTCTCCCAATTTTTCCCAAAGGGACTTCCAATTCTCATTGGCCTTGTTCCCTTTTTATCCGAATGCTTAAGCATGGAAAATCACTGAGCTAGCTTTGGGGATTCTAAAGGGTTAGGGATGTATGAGCTGTGCATAACCTGCTTCATAGTTTATCCAATGCACTGAATCGTCAAACTATGAAATCCGAAATGCATTTTTAAATACGTTGATGATGAATATATTAATCGGCATTCCATTCCACTTTCAAAAGATGCTTTGTCTCCTCCTAGCAATAAAATGTCATTTGAGTAAATCTCCCTTGAATCTCGGTGGCACAAATGGTTTATATTTCTCCTTTGTCCCGAGGAAGGCATGTGATAATCCTACATTTGAATGGGGTAACCCTATCAAAAGCTGGACTTTTCCAAGACAAATTGCTTATGTTAATCTCTACATGAGCATACCTCTTATCAACGTGCTGAGGTCCCACATTTATTTTGCCTTGGGCGACTGTCTCCTCCATGTGAAGGATCTCACATTATAATTCTCAGATCACATTGAATGGGGCAAGTATCTCATTTCTCATTGTGCACTCCTTCCATTTAGGATACATGCTAAAGGAAAGCCGACCGAATGAGGATTTGAGTTGAATAGGACCGCAGGGTGAGGTGCTCGGAGCCAGGGCTGCTAAGTCATCAGGTGCAGGGTCATCTTAGACTTAGATTTAACACTGGGTAAATGTCACCGGCGAACATCCCTGATGTAACTATTCACTACCAGCCTTTCACTGAGTCTATAGTCAGTTCTCATAACAGTGTTAAAAGGCTTTGTGGCATTGGATGTTTTCAGCTTAAATGTCTGATGAGTATTACCCTCTAAGCATTTAATTAGGCCTGTCAATTGGTTAATATATAATAAATTGGTAAATATAATCAGATTACTTAAAATGATGTGCTCAAAACATTATTTTTGTGGCAGAAAAAGAAAACCTTTAATATATTGTTTGTTTTATTTCCACAATTGACAGCAATTTATTTTAGTAGTATGGTGCGTACGAGTCCTCCTGGGAACTTCATATTTTTACGAGTTACGATATCAGATGCAATATGATCAGTACAATTACGATAGAATGTATAATAGCTCAATTTACAGCACCTTCATAAATTGAATAAAAACAGAAGAAAAAACCAGGATACACATTTTTATTTATTTAGGGTCCCTGCTATAATAGCAGCAACATTCACAAATGTTTAGTGCGATGTCCGAACTGATTGCACTATATTTTATGTATAATCGTTTTCTATTCTTAACCGTTTTAAATTAATTTTAAACCTCTTAAATCAATTTGTTAATCATTTTCAAAGTTTTTAAATTACTTGTTTTATTGTTGTGATTATTTTTGTTCTTTTCTTTTATGTAAAGCACTTTGAATTGCCATTGTGTATGAAATGTGCTATATAAATAAACTTGCCTTGCCTTGCCTTGCCTTGCCTTATCATTTTGTAGAAGTCGAGTTTAGAAATCGTTCAGAATTTTTATATAGAAAATCCATCTCGTTCCTGACAAAATGACTTGAACGCACCTGACACTATATTTACAAGTTCCCAACTCGTAAATACGAAGTTCCCAGGAGGACTTGAATGCACCGAAAGTTCAGAGTTTCAATCATATGATTTTGACTAAGCAGATGATAATCATGAATATGGTGGATTTCATGTGCATTCAACTTGTAAATACAATCTTTTCGACATGACTTAAACACACCAGTAGAGTTTGTGTGTCCGAATTTAAACCAAAACTGTTTGTTTGCCACTGTCTTGAGCACAGCACGTATAAAATAAATTTAGTCTTTATTTTTTCCGCTACTGATGAAAAAAGATGGAAAATACCAATAAAAACAACAGAAAAAGAATTTGAAGCAACAAAAGTAGATATATGAGAACTCCAGAAGGTGAACCATGATTATTTGGATTCATTTTTGTTTCTATAGGCCTCTTAAATTGTATTCATTTAATAAGTTGATAGCTCTGCAGTTAATATTTTATATGTCCAAAAACCTGAAAGGCAAGTGAAAATCAGTCATCTTACTAGTCAATAATATGAAATACAAAAGGCGTTGTGTCCCAGAGATTACTGCCACAGTTGGCTCATTTTTTTGTTATTATTTTTTAATGAGTTTCTTTTTCTGGCATGTCCTATATTCTTTCAAAAGCATGTCAGAATTGTCCGTCTACGAGACACTCGCGCAGATGGGGAGCTGAGAAGCAGGTCAGGCGCTGATCCACATGTGTCGTGGTGGATGTGTGCTGATGGGGAGTGGAGCCCCGCCAAAGCGCTGCGGCGATGTGTCAGACCTGCTCGCTCTTTTGTGGCGTGCCATTCATTCTCCTCGCATGCTTTGTTTTCACATCTTGTTGACCTACTTTGCGCTCTCGGAATAATCCTCCTGGCTCGTTCCACGGGTGGTTGGGGTGGAGCACTTTGCTCTGCCTGTCCCTCATTAGAATATCAGATAGCAGGAGAAGGTCTCTCCAAAAAAAAGAGAGAAAAAAAAAACATGAAAATCATCAAGGACTGTCTGGAAGTGGAGCACAAGGCCGTTACGTGCGTTGTCTCAAGGGCCTGGGCTTGAACTCATTTACCAGGGCCTTGGCCTGTAATCACAAAGACTATTCTGAGTCAATGCATTGTGCTTTTGAGTAAGGCTATCTATTCTTAGAAGAAAGACTTCAAGTTGGTCCCCAGTGTCAGAGGGTTCAATGAAATATAACCCTTTTTGAAGCTGGGCTGGTTTTATTTGTCTGTCAGACTCACTTAGAGCTCTTTTGTAGATTGTGAAGTCATTGTAATCTTATGCTAGTTTGACTAATGCCTACTCAAGTAATGTAACGTTCATTATGTTTAAGATGCAAAGCTACCGAAATGCAAGCTTAGTGTGTTCTTTATGTAAAACTTCCTAACAGATCAGAGCGACTTCTTGATTATGTACAGTAGAAGTTTCATCGTTCTGATTTTTATGATTGCTCTCAGATTGCCAGAGTCCCTGGTTAATAAGCTGGATCTTGCCCAGGCCCTTCCCACTCCAAAGCAACCAGCATAATTACAGAAAGGATCTTTAATTAGGGCAAAGAGAAGAATTATCCAGCTGTGGCCAATGCAGTCGTCTCCTACATCATTTTCTCTTTCAGTGAGCCAAAAAATCAAAGGAGGGAGAGGACTAACAGAGAGGATTGGGAGGGCACCTTGGTGGAATTTACCCAGCAATGTTGTTTTTGCTTCCTCACACAGTTTTCTTGGACTTTACCCTCTGTCCTTCACCACAGATTGGAGATCAGACTTTCCTCTTCACAGTTCTTTGATGTTATATAATAATAATATATATAATATTACATTAGATATATATATATATATATATATATATATATATATATTAAATTTAATTTAATTTGCAATTACACTTTTTAGACATACGTAAATGTATTACACAAGAAAAACAATACCTGAAAATAATGGGTTGCACTTGAATGATGTATTTTAACAAAATTGCCTTAATTCTTATGTGTTATTAGATATCTGTCAGACATCTTAGGTTGCTGTTTCACATCTCGCTGTGTTTTCAGTGCTTTGCATCATGTTTTTAAGACAAATATACACAGAAGGCCAGAGTGGGCCAAGTTTGGGGGATGGGAGTGGGTGGTCAAGCCGCTTATCAGCTCTTGCTACCAATCTACCAGGGAGAAAATGCAAGCAGGGTCAGTCCAGTTCACAGCAAGCTATTGACATGCTGTTGCCCTGATTACTCATTACAAGAACAGCGGGAGGTAGTCTGGGGCACAGAGTGCTCCCATGCCCTGGCATATGGGACAGGCCCCACCAATCATAACTAAAATCCCATTACTCTCTATTGCAGGTCCAAAGGTTAACAGGCAATGACCCCTTGCCCACTGCTTGCAAGTCACTGGGGTGATACTGACACCGCTTACAAAGGAACATGGGGCTGAATATTTGTCTGTCTGTAATTCTCAGTGTTAAGGGTAGCACTACTGATGACTCAGTGTAAGAAGAATATGTTTTGTGGAGAATAGGGGGTTTGTGACTTGTGTGCTTGTGGACACCTGGGAAATTTTGCCAGTGTATGCGTGTGAACGAAAATGGTCTTGAGTGAAATGGACAAGCTTCATAAGGTTGCTTTATGAGCTGGAAATAATGGAAGTAGATATCTTGAGTCCAGCTGATTCCAATTATGAAACTATAAGATTGGATTAGAAATCCTGAAAACAACAATGTTGAAATTGGGTGTTTCTTCAAATATTGGCCTGTGGATGTATAGAAAATAAATTCCCTTGCAGCACATTTTTCACACTCTCACTAGAGAGTTTATTTATTTTGACTACTACAATATAGAATTGATAATTCTGTGATTTTTTCCCCTAAACCTTAATTCTTCTAGACCAACACATTTTCACACCACTTCTCAAATGATTTATTGTGTTTAATAACATTTTGTGATGGAAATTACATTTTAATAATTTTGTAATTAAATGTCTGGCTCTTTAATCCTTTATCCCGACCATTTTAATGTGACCATAATACAACAAAAAAGAAAGAAAAGGTTTTGTGATCATCTTGTCTTCCTTGTTGTGAGGTATATTAAAGAAAAAAAAAAGAAAAAAAGTTAAATGATTTTAAATGCACATTAGCACTTTTTTAAATCATTAAAAATTAATTAATTAATTAATTTTAAATAAAAAAAGAAGTAAATTCCCAATGTACAAAATCACAAACTCAAGTCACTTATATGTATATATATATATATATATATATATATATATGTATATGT
>NW_015538055.1:280309-291102 GCF_001515605.1 Sinocyclocheilus anshuiensis | reverse complement strand
CACAACTCACATATATATATATATATATATATATATATATATATATATGTATATGTATGTATGAAAGTATGGAATTTTGTCCATCGGGTATTGAGATATATCAAAATCACTAATATCACTAATACTTAATTATTTAAAAAATAATGAATTAAAACGTAGTGATGTGCATGGATAAATCTTTTCTAATAAATACTGCAATATTACATAAAAATGTAAGAATTGATTTGATTTGAACTTGCGACTTTAAAAAAAAAACTGTACTGTAGATGATGAAACATCCATTAACAAATTACATTTATATCCTTATGTACAATAAATGAAAGTCAACTATGTTTTATAACTTAGCTATGGTTTTTGTTGCACTCAGAGGCGTCATGCCCATTCAAAGTGATTTTTTGAGCCAAGTGGATTTTGAATGCAGCTTCCAAAAGACAAAAAATAGCCGAATAATATTTTGTATATTTGATACAATCACACCAGCTTGATTAAATCGTTCAGCATGTCATATCATCAGCTACTAAATTCAAATCTGCGTTTGCTGGCTGGCACTGAGCCAGAGACAGACGCGTTTTTACAGCACTGCGCATTATAACCAATTACACATGATGTTGTTGAGCTTATGAATGCAATGGCCAATCAGAGGTGTTCCGATGAGTCATAGCTAAAATGCCGGTGTTTTGTTCACTTGGTCGCTGACTGAATACTTCTTTCTGGTGAATTCTCTCGTTAGAAACAACAAAGTGCAAATGTGTGTATAAATAAGTAAGATATTAATTTCACAGTGTAAACAGCTTCAATGATTTTAATGGGAGTTTTTGAGAGTGCTTGAACTCTAGGCTGTCAGTGAAAATGTTCTTTGATAATGTAAATGTTCTTTGCTCTCTTTCTGTACAATTGAAATGTTATGATAAGTAGCCTAACTTACAATGTTTTTATTGACATTAACTTTGAATGTTAAATTCACATTAAATATAAACTCAGTCGTATTAAAACTATGTTAAGGCATGACACCCGTATCTGTTACTTAAGTAAACAGACAGGTTTGTATGCATAGTTAATAGACTACATTATTAGGCTACAAAAAATAAAAATAAAACATAAGCCCATATCAGTTATACAGTGTGACGAGCATGACGAGACCCCCCACCCCCACACAAACACACACTCGTGCCCCCTCAAAAATAATGAGTGCATGACGCCCCTGGTTGCACTCGGTTATTTGCCCACATCCCCACCGCTTTGCCTTTCATCACAGAGAAATGAAATGACGCCATTTGGGTCGGATGCTCAGTTATGTCTATTTAAGGGTATCTCTGAATTTGTTTGTGATACTAAATAAAACGCAGATGATGAAACCACAGTGGTAAACTAAGGAGGCTGACCTTGTCCTGCCTCTGTAACACAACCCCTAGAATGATCTGCAGTTCAGCAACCTTCCCCTGCCCTCCATTATCAGACCACTCTCTCTCCCTCTCACACTCTTTTCTCCTGCTTCTCTTCCACACTTCTCTCTCTCGCTCTCTTTGTCTTTCTCGCCCCACATGGGGGTTTCTATCTTCTTATCTTTGTCTATGCAAAATGTACATGGACCAGCTATTATACTCATGCAGCGGCCTTTTTAAGCTGTCATCACTTTCCTCACTATTACCCAATAATGCAACATTATAATGTCAAAAGAGGTCATGTAGTATTATGTTCCGTTTCTCCTCCACATTGATCAATACACAGCAGAAGCATGTGAAAACTTTGTTAGTATGCCTTGTTGTGCGGTGAGGGACACACATTTCCAGGTGACTGAATGATTGTAACGCAGAGCGATGTGGAAAGCGCTCTGTTACTGCTGAAAAACGAGACACCGTCAGCAGCTTCTTGATGTCTCCCATTCAATGAGTAATTACTGCAAATCGCAAAGGCGAGCGCCTGAGAGCCTGAAGACGCCTCATCCATTTTGACGCTCATCTTTGCAATTTAAACCACCAGTGATCTCTCAAAAGGGCCTCCGCAATTGCGGCACATTTGCACGGCATGATTTTCACTTGTCCTTGTCCGCCGAGCTCCTTATCTACAACGCCCTTCGTTATTATTCTCTGAAAATAACTTTGTGTTCAAGGTGAAAGAAGCCTAGTGAAAACTGGTTCACTTTTTTAATTCTCTTCACAAGTCAGCAGCGTTTCAGAGTATTTCGAGATTCACACACCTGCTGTACATGTAAGCTAGGACGAAATTAATTCAAAGCTCCATGATATCAAAATTGAGGTTCGTGGCTTTTACATTTATGCATTTTGCAGCCGCTTTTATTCATCCACAACCTTGGCCATGCTTTACCAACTAAACTACAGGAACAGGCTTTTTTAGTAAGTTAGCTTGGAGGTCATTTTTATGCTACAGTGCTAAATGCTGTTGATAAAAATTTGGGAAAAATACAGATTGAAAATATAGTTTTGTCTTCAGATCAACAATATTGTCCAATAAAATACTCTCTTGATGCAGGTTTATTATAATTAATTAAGACTAAAACCTAAAAAAAACAAAAAAACAAATCATTACTTAATTTCTAATTTCAGCTACAACACTGCTTATGTACTAAAATAACAAAGTAAAACTGAAATAAAAATGAATACAGTAATAAAAACTATATACAGTAGACATGCTAATAAATCTAACATACTAAAAAAACTAATAAAAATGATAAAAATCACAGCAAAATTACTAAAACGTTAACTAAAATTTAAATGAAAGAGCAAAATATATCAATACAAATATTAATAAAAACTATAATTGTATTTCAATTATACTACAATAACACTGTCTTGATGTAGTAAAAACATTTATTTATTTATTTTTTAAATACATTTTATTCACTTTTTTAGAAAAGAGATAGGAAAAACTTATCAAACGTATCAAATCTTGATGCAAGACATTATTTCTAAAGCTACTGGCTATTTAAAAAAAGCACCAAACCATTAGATATTTCTACCCAAACCTGTTTGCCCTCGTCAAGCGGTTTAACGGGGTCTAATGTAAAATCACAGAATCATTCTGAACTGTGAGTGCCAACAAAACGTGTGACCTGAACTGTGATGCTTGTTTTAAAGTTTTCATGTAGCATTAAAGTGCAAAGGTCAGATGAAAAGTCCATTCATCCTCTAGGGGTTTAAAACATTAGTCGAACATTAGTAGTGTTTGAAATAGAATTTATGTGAAATCCTCAGTAAACATCATCCTTCAATGAATCAAACCATAATCCATGTTGCTTTAGCATTTACTGGACACCATTTGCCCAGGCATGTACTCTTGGCTCGTATCTCTCTGTCAATCACAGATGGCATTTACTGGCTAAAACAGGGACTCTTGTGCCAACAAGGACATTCATCTGCCAAAGACAAACTGGTGCATTGAAAGTCGTTTAATAGATAGGCTTATGTGACATATGGGGAAAGAGGGAGCACTTCTGGTGTTTGACAGCACTCAGAAATGAACATTTGCTTGGTTTATGACCTGTGTTGTCTCATTAAATATTCCTTATTAACACAGAGCAGTAAATATCTAGCCTTTTCGGTGTACTGCAAAATAATAAGACACCCTAGGCCTTCAGGTATTTATGACACTAACATTAAAGTCGTAAAACATCATAAAGGGACAGTTCACCAAAAAATAACTATTCTGTCATCGTTTACTCACCCTCATGTCATTTGACAACCGGTGTGACTTTCAGATGTTGTTTTGGACCAAACTGATATTCACTGTATGGGCAAAGACAGTTGAGTCATTATTCTTTTGTGTTTCATGGAAGAAAGAAATGCATACAGGTTTGGAACAACATGAGGGTGAGTACATTTACGTTTTTAGGTGCACTAACCCTTTAAGCAATGAAAAAACACATAAACAATAGGTCTAAATGGTGATGTGGTGAAGAACCGCACCAGCTTCAGGTCACTGGAGACTTGAGGATTGAGCCATTGATAGATAAAAACAAAGGTCTCAGTGGTCAAGCTCGTTATCCGTGGCCACTCTGTTAGAGCCCTTATTTCCAACAAGACAGAAGATTGGAGAACCAAATACAACAGTATTGATTTTGCAATTGATAGTTGCATGCCTGCTATTGATCAGGATCAAGCATCTGCCATTTGCAGAGGTGTGCATTTTCCATTGGTAGCGGGTTTGCGATTAAGACCCGATTAGCATTCCAAGCCCATGTGTGATTTGTTGTAATGAGTGTTCATTAACTTGCTACTTTGCTTTTGGAGGTCAGAAGACAGATCCCAGAATCCCAAGGGCTTTAGCCTTTTGCACAGCTTTTATTTTGTGATATTTTGGGTAGCATGCAATTACAAAACCCATCCATAAGCATAAGCAAGTCTGTTTTTAGTTGCAGATAGAAGAGAAATATGAAGTATGAAAAGTTTAAAAGAATTGAGTAATATTAATATAATAAAAAATGAGGATTATAGTTTAATATAGTAGTTGTCAACATCTTCCTACCCAGGGACCCCCTTCATGACTCTGTCAACTCAGAGACCCCTTAGTATGAAAATACCACATTTTCTTGGAAACACTGTGTATTAACTTTGATTAATAACATTAACAAACATTATTATATTATGCTAAACTAGTGTTGACCTAGTTTCTTAATTAACAACCTGTAATTTGGCATATCCTGGGTTTATTGCACCGCAGAAAGAAATCTGCATTTATTTAATGATGGTTTTACTCTGTATAGGAGCAATCAAATCAACCAAAGATGATATAAAAGGTTGTTCGATATCTATTTTAATATACATATTTTCCATATCACTGTGTATATATGTACACTGTAAGAGAATTTACTAGCAATTTATGAGTGAAAAATATATTTATACACACACACACTGTAGTGAAGATTGTTTACACACACACACACACACACACACACACACACACACATATTCATTCCAAATATACTACACATTACCCACTGATTATTTTTACCCACTACTGAATACTGAATATTTTTAAAGAATCTCTTTGCTTTTTTTCTAGAAGAATTTCTATTTGCTTTTTTTTAAGTTGTCCAATTTATCACAGCTGATCCTTCGTAACCTGCTGAGCTCCTTTATTAAGTTCTTAATTAGAGAAGTTGTGTAGCGTTTTCTGGACTGTAAACATGTCTGTGTCTGAATTACAGGACTTACAAACTCAAGGCCAGCTTTATCTCTACCCCCACTTCCATCTCTTGCTGCAAAATCAATGGAGTGATGTAGGTATCTGGAGGAGGACATGGGGACAGGCTTAAGCAGTCTGCTTGTCTGAGTTCCATTTCATGCATCAGCGGCTACAAGCTCAAACACCATGATCAGCCTTTGCTGTTCAACACCACACTCCCTCACACTAGTATGCACAGTATGCATGTGCGCACACACATAGCCATGCAGACAGACACAAGACGCATTCAGAGGGCAACACAACATGTTATTGGACGCCACATTGATCTACTGAATATGAAGTCTCGCTGTACCAGCGCTTCCGTGGAAACATTGCGGCATTCTTCTCTGGAAGAATAATTCAGCCTCTGTCAGTTTATACTCCGATAGCTATTTGACACAGACAATACAGAACAGGACACAGGTATGCACTTATACACTTATATAGTTCTCAACTGGTGAGCTGAGACTCAAAAAGAGTTGTGGGTCTGACAGCAGGGGGAAAATAATGAGAAATACAATTAATAAAATGCAACTAATCATATTAATCAAAAAAATTGTTAATGTTATCACATTAGACTCAAACTTACTGACTTTGCTCACACAGGGTACAACAACTTCCAACAACAACTTCATAATTTTTGTATTTTTGGGGGATTTTTTTTCTCTCACCTTGTTACACTTGTAGTGTTCCTGTTGAAAAATGACCAGCCTACAAAAATTAGCTTATAAATGTCTCGTTATGCTATATTATTATCAAATATCAAATTCAGTCTTTTTGTCAACTTGTGTTCTTTCAATTAGCCTCACTGATCTCAGCTTATGCACCTCAGTTTTGAGTGAACATGAGTGTCAAAATTATACACAAATAATGCTTTTTTTCTCTCAAAAACTGAGGTGCATGAGCTTAGATCAATGAGGTCTACGATCAATCAGTTCCAAAAGGTAATACAAATCCTGTACTAATTTGAAAAAAAAATGATTAAAAGGCCAGTCAATGTAAAATCTAGGTCCTAAAGCAAAACTAGTTGAGAGCCTCTAATGGCTAAATGTTAAAGGATTGGATCCAAGTAACTCTTGAGTGAGGTGTTTACCAAGTTGTACTGTCTAAATGTACTGCTAATTTAATAGATGGATAAAATAGCCGTAAACACAATGGCAGCCATTTTAATCGTCTAAATCAGAGAACAAACAACACCATGTGATATCTCTGATTCTATTTCTGACAGTGCACATCCAAATACAAGCTACCGTGTCCTCTAAGTTCCAGCTTAATTGTCTGTTTATAGATAGTGGGTCACTAAGGAAATGCTTTCGAAGACCTTTCTCTTTACTGTGGCCATTACAAATCAAGGAACTCTGGCTGCTGACCTGTAGGTGTATTATAAGAAAGCCAGCTGCCTATAACTGAAGCTAATTCATCATGACATGGTCAATGATGATCACACTGCTATGGCCTGCAGGGAAACTTCCATTAGTTTGCTGTCCACTGCACAACGTGTCTTATTCAGGAGGTAGGACTGACTGACAAGAAACACATCCATAAATATGAAAAAACAGATCCTCATTTGTAAGTCACTTTGGATAAAAGCATCTGCTAAATTACTAAATGTAAATATAAATGTAGATAAAAGTACATAGATCCACTCCACACTGACTTTATCAAAGCAACATCTACCAAAGCTGAAAGTCAACTTTTGGTGGTGGTTAAACAAATTGGGGCAGAAAACATGTATCTACTAAGAGCTCCAAAAACTGATGTCCTGCACAGTGACCTTTAAATCTAATATGTATTGTGTAATAGCTAATATGTAATGTTTTTTATATTAATATTCAACCACAAAATAGCATTTAGCTGATGATATGTACAGTGGGGATTGTTTCAGCTTTTTTTTTTTAAGACTATCCTGGTACTGATGATAAAGTTTTAAATGAAAATAAAGAAAGACATAAAAAGAATAATAACAGGTATGCATATATATATATATATATATATATATATATATATATAGTGTGTGTGTATACATACACACACACACACACAATCAGTGGAACAAAGTTTGGAATGATTAAAATAATAATAATTATATATTATTTAATTTATAATTTATACATTTATAATAATAATAATTATCTATACACACATACATACACTACTGGTCAAGTCTGGAATAATTACTTTATGTTTTGATGTCATTTATTTGATCAAAAATACTGTAAATCTATAATATTTTGAAATATCATTCAAATTTAAAATAACTGTCTATATTAATACATTTTAAAATGTAATTGAATTCTGTGATGACAAAGCTCAAAATATAATATTTCATATAATATACCATTATATGAAAAATAAACAGGCAGAAATATTTTTACCAAAAATGTGCATTTGTGTTTTAATGGAAGAAAAGTCAACCTAAGGGTTAGTAAATTATAACAGAATTGTAATTTTTGGGTGTATTGTCCCTTTACCTCCAAGAGCTCCTCAGTTTGCAAGGAAGAGTTATGCCTCATTGCTTTAAAATGCCCAATTAACACAAGAAACGATCTGGAGGAGAAGTATTTGGGGAAATCAAATTCCTTTTCAACAGGCCCCTTGCAGGAAAGCCAGCAATAGGCCCCTTTATCTAATATATGCCAAGAATAATTAGGTTATTGCAGCACTGCCTGTTGTTGCTCAGTAATTAGGCTAGTCTCTTATGGATTCACTCTAGGTCACAATGACCTTGAGGAAGAGGGAAAAAATTGCCCACTATTGACATCTAAACTGAGGATAGCGGGTCAATTCCCACAGCCGGCAGGTGCACCCTGATCACGTAGCGTGCGTTCCAGCGGCAGCGATGCAGAAGATCGTTGGAAGTTGAGGACGCAGAGATGAAAAGGAATGTATGATGAAGTGTACCAAGGTCCTCAAGGAGACAATGAAGGCTCTGTCCCTCCCATGCCTCTTCCTGCATCTCTAGTCCGTGCGCTTGGCCTTGCTTTTGAGGTAACTTAAAAAAAATAAAATAAAATAAAAAAACTTTGTGTCTCTATAATATTGATTATACTTTAAAGAAAAACATGCTAATATTTATTATATTTTAAAGAAATACACGCTTTTTTACATACACAGCAAACTCACCTTTACAACTCAGGTAAAATATGATATATTTTGCACTTTGTCATTGCAACTTTTCTTTTAAACAGCACTTTCCCTGGAAAACATTATAAATGACACTTTAAAGGGTCACCTTGTAAATTGTATCTGTAATTTTCTAGCAAGACAGCGCTGTCTGCCAAGTGATCCACACTTTTCAACTCATTTTTGTGGTGATAAATATGAGCATCCTGTATTTTAATATGGTGATAACAGATTTTGTTCATCCGTGCTGTTATGCAATGTACAAGCCATTAAAGATCTTCTGTCATCCACATTCTGCCAACATGGCTAGTTACAGTGTGGTAATTGGTCACATTGGATCTTTAATAAAAAAACTCATTGTTTCTGCTGCCTGAAAAGGAACGTTTACAGTTCCATATGCTGAGATTAAATGAAACAATTATATGTAATGGAAGCCGAAAAATCTTTAAAGAAAAAATGTCTAGTTGTATGCAACACCCATAATGGCACTAATATGTGTCACATACAAATAATCCACACATTTATCTTATTCTTATTTAGAATTCCTTTGTTTTTGTTATATGTAAAAGGAAATCTATTTGCAATTAAAATGTGCATGCAATACACAAACATTATCATACTCCGTCATGATGACACATTTATGAGTTGCTGGAGGCAGGGTCATCAATGTGCATCTATTTTTTGGCAGTTTAGTCTCATTTAGGCAAGAATCCCTATATATATATATATATATATATATATATATATAAATTTGCGGGTATGTATGTATATATATATATATATTTCCCAGTCATCTCAAAAAAACCCTATATATATATATATATATATATATATATATAAATTTGCGGGTATGTATGTATATATATATATATATTTCCCAGTCATCTCAATGACAAAAAGTGTTCCAGTTAACCTAAATTTTATTTTTATTTATATTAAGTGGTATTAATAATTGAGTCTGAACAGGCATAACGCTGCTGACAAGATGCATTGAGACATAAACTGGATAAGTGTTAAAAACAGATAAAAATCAACAAGAGGTCACTCACAAGGGTCATCCAGTCATCAGCAGGAAACAGGGGAGGTCATGAAAGGTCGGACTGATAAACACCTTCATTGATGGGTGTGAGTCCCCAGCAGGGCAGGAAATGAAGAGCTCCACCCCTCAGGGGTCAGCAGAAGTTAAAGGTCCCAGTGTGGACACTGTTGTATGACGCAGGAGAGCACAGGCTGCTCAGAGATAGCGCAGATGAGTAGGCAGTATTAGTGCAATACAAGTTGTGAATCACCTCCTTCTAGGCAGGACAGGCTGAGCTGTTAGTATAATGTGAAGTCAAATGTCTATTGAAGGACTATGGCATTTTACAGCTTCAGAAAAATCTGCATCAATTAATAAATGTATGAATATATAAATATGCATACATGAATGAAATGAATAATTAATTCACTCGAATCAATTCAACGTCTTTCATTTTTCTAATGTTAATGCTGCAGATGTCAACTTCTAAGATTAATTAATCAATAGTGCAAGTAATTTACATGAGGATGGAGGGGATTTTAGGGTTTTTTCATATAGCAAGGTGATCAGTATTGATGGCCTGTGGACGGCCCATATCAGATGAAAACTGGTGAGGGACCAAAAAAAAAAAAAAAAAAATCAAGGCTATACTGCATTGGAGGCAAAATTTAATGAGGAATCTAATTAGAAGTAGTGTGACTGATCAATCGAAATGAAAAATGACAAACTTGACTATCTCTGTGCCTTTGACAAGCCCAATCCAGGACAGAAGTGACCAGGCTGGGCATCAGAGAGTGATTTTCATTCATTTATAGCAATAAAAATGTGTGCAACTGTGTATAAATGATACATTTTGGGTTAAATTCTATTATTAGATATTGTAGCTGAAATAAGATTGGACTAGTTTAGTTTTAGCTGGTTTTCATCAGCCAGTCAGTCCCTGCTGGTGGATTCTACACCATTTGTTTCTACACATCTTTCTCCATTGATGACCATTTAAATGTAACTATGTATTGTGATTAAATGTTATATATAAAATAAGAAATGTTTCTTGGGCACCAAATCAGCATATTAGAATGATTTCAGAAGGAAATCACTGTGACACTGAAGGCTGGAGTAATGGCTGCTGAAAATTCAGCATTGCAATCACAGGAATAAATTACATTTTAAAATATATTAAAACGGAAAACAATGTGTAATAATATTGGGCAATATTACTGTTTTTGCTGTATTTTTGATCAAATAAATGCAGCCATGGTGAGCATAAGAGGCTTCTTTCAAAAACATTAAAGGGGTCATATGATGCGATTTCAATTTGTCCTTTCTCTTTGGAGTGTTACAAGCTCTTGGTGCATAAAGAAGATCTGTAAAGTTGCAAAGACTAAAGTCTCAAATCCAAAGAGATATTCTTTATAAAAGTTCAGAGTCAGCCACACCTACCTAAAACGGCTCGTTCTAACACGCCCCCACA
>NW_015538055.1:278165-280226 GCF_001515605.1 Sinocyclocheilus anshuiensis | reverse complement strand
TTTTTAACTTTAAACCGCATAAACACATTTCATTACACCAAATACACAAAATAATGTTCTTTTTAGCAGCATCATATGACCCCTTTAAGAAATTTACTGACCCCAAACTTTTTAATGGCAGTAAAAATATATTATTATTATTATTATTATTATTATTATTATTATTATTATTATTATTATTATTATTATTATTATTATTATTATTTAATGGCAGTAAAAATATATTATTATTATTATTATTATTATTATTATTATTATTATTATTATTATATTCAGACTTACATTGTTGCCTTTCATGTCGCATCTCGGGATCCTCGCTAGTAAGGTTTGTGGGACTGTGCACTCTTGTTCTTGCTCCATTCTGAGAAACTGCCATTGAGATGAATGAGAATGCTAATGGATAGCTTTCTCCAGGTGTTATGGACCTCCTTGGTCTAAAACATAATGAGAAAGCCATGACTACACTTCCTTTCATGCAAACACTCATAAAAAAATCGGTGTAGTATTTACTCAGTGTTCTAAATCTAACTGACCCTGAGATGTATTTAGGGACCATGACTTGCTCTCCCGAGAACAAACACGAACACACAGGCTATATATTAAGACATTCACAGGGAGGTCTCTGTTCCAAGAAGACCTTAAATAAACTGGCACATAGTGACCAAGAGGATGCAGCTGGACCATCTATCTGACTCCCGGAGCTTGAGCTGAATAGACAGAGAAGGGAAAAGGGGGGAGAATGAGAGTGAATGAGTGAAAGAGAAAGAAAGAGGTTGAAGGCAGAAAAGAGTGCTAGACTCAAGAGCACAATGTGTGCACCTGGATAAAGCTCCCGCACATTACTCCGCTCTCATCCGGCCCGGTCCGGTCCGGATACACTCATCAAAGACCCCTGCTGTCTGAACACCCCTCCCGCCTTGTGCAACTTTCCTTTCGGTTTAATAACTCCTCTTCCTGCTCTTTGAATTATTTTTACAGCATGACGTCCGAGCTTTAAATACTTCCTGGGACTCCGAGAGGTCTTGGAACGGTTTTAAGAGCCTCTCACAGAGGACATTGTATCATGCTTAAACTTTAGTAACACAGCCATCATTTTAAAGTTAGAAAAGTTATTTAAGAAAGCCTGGGATATCAGAGAACCTGATTACACTGATATTAACATGTTTTGTGTATATATCCACCTTGCATTAATTTTTTCTGTCGCAATTATTGATTTAACTATTCTGAAGAAAAAAAACCAAGCCCATTTGTCTCTGTTTGTCTCCCAGCATGCTGCTGGGGCAGGCTGCTCTATAAATGGCAGCTTTAACACGGAGGCAGAGAGGCTAATGGCCTCGCATAGCTCTGAGGGACAGGAGTACAGAAGGTCATCTACAGCATGGCTGATGAGGCACTGTCTGTAACCCAACTCACTGAGGGAACAAAAGGCCACAGTGGTCACGACCCCTCACAGTCTCTCAGCCGAGTGCAAAGATAAGAGTTCAGAGAGACAAAGAAAGGGATGTGGATATAGTGAGTCATTAGCCGCTATCCAAAATGGCAAGTGTCAAATATATAAAAAAAAAAAAAAACTATTATAAAATATTCAAAAGTCTGAGACCACTAGTGAAAATGCATTTATTTTGCATTGGCAAGTATTTGGTTTGTCCCATTTTTGCAGCGGATTTAAGAACTTTCAAAGACCATTTTGTGCTTTTGTGCCAAGAACAACTGACCGAATAATAATAATAATAATAATAGCATTTACAGAACACTTTTTCAATTTAAAATCTAGAAACAATTATTTATAATAAAATATTAAAAGACTTATATAACAATATAAATAATAGAATAGAATTTAATAATATTTATGTAATATAACATTATTTATAATATAAATTATTATTATTATTATTATACATTATATTTATTACATTTTATAAAGATGGATTACAATTTTATAATTATTTATTATATTTATTCAATTACTTATATAATAATGAATTTATTTATATTTATTTTTATATTATTTCTTGCTATAAATCATTATTTCTAGATTTGACAATAATGTAAATGCTATTA
>NW_015538055.1:275301-278149 GCF_001515605.1 Sinocyclocheilus anshuiensis | reverse complement strand
CATTATTTCTAGATTTTACAATAATGTAAATGCTATTATTATTATTATTGCTATTATTGCTATTACTATCATTGTAAATTATATAATACTTTATATTTAATGTATTAAATTATATTTCTTATTTTTATTATAAATATTAAATGATACATTTAAAAGAAAAATTAGAAAGTTCTATAATAATAATACATATTATATTACTTTTTACATAATATGTTAATTATTTTTTTTACATAATTATTTTTTTAATCTTTTCAATCAACATTATTTCCGTCTTTGACCAAATCCAGTTGCTATAATACTTTCAGGAGTGAACTTTAATGTAAATAAAATGTATAATCATTGTTTGTTTTTTTTTACTATACCACAAGACAATATTTCAACAGATGAGCACCTGATGGGTCTTGGAGAGCTACTTTGCACTTCTTTCTCCATTCTTTATGTATTGTACCGCCCACGATCACAGTAATACCTCTCTCCTAATCGCTGTAGCACAAGGCCCTCTGGAAGACTCCGACTCCATCACTTAATCCTTTGTCCTGTTTGATTCTGCAAGGCACTCATCGCAAGGCTACGTGAACAGAGTGGAATATGGTTTCACGCCCGGCTGGTTATTTGATTAGGTATACTGAAGGTTTATGTGATAAAGCGCCAGCCAGGTCTCGCTGTAGTAAGCTCTGTTCCAATTCAGATGCAAGGACAAGAGGAACACATGTACTGTATGGGACAAGCTGAGAGTTTAATGTCATCTTGCTGCAGTGTGTTCCACACACCGTCCTGAGATGCTAAAGCACGACTCCCACGGCCTTAAGTTTATAGGAAGTTCTTGTTCTTATGAAACAGAGCCACTTATAACAATAAAACAGCATTTTAAAATGAACTCGTTGTTCTTTTTCAGAGAGGTTTTGGTTTAGCTTGAGGAAAAACAGGATCTTTACCGTCTTCCTTCATTAAACTTGTCTGGTGCTATATTATTGATTTCTGTAAATGCTACCAACTTTCAACTGCATTTATCTACGCCGTCCCTCACGTATAGCATAATTGACATGCATGCTGCCATTTTCTGGCTCTAAATAAATGTTTGCGGGTTCAGCTTTGGTCGGTAATCTGTTAACCACATCCGTTCCTGCATTTGGCCCAAGCTTGTCTGCAGTGTGACATGAGGGGCCGTGGGCAGGCCGATTAGAAAGCTGCTTCATTACCCTTTGTCACATCAGCTCAGATTTATGGCGCCTAATGGAGGACACTCTGTTTTTGCAATTTACTGAGGGAGATGGGAAATCTGCAGCATTTATGCAGCATAGGGAGAATTACTTTTTTTAAGCAGCGAGATCAGGCTGCTTGCCCTGTCAGACTGTTTTAGTTTGCAAATGGTGTCATTTATTTCAGAGATATATTGGGTTGTTCAAATGAGAATTGCAGATTATTTTGGCCAACTGCATTCTGAAGAGATTTTAGTCATTCAGCTGTGAAATGCAAACAAAATAAGTGAAGCACTCACACAACCGATTGGCTCAAGGGCAGCATCTGCTGGCTGTCAACGGCACTGCAGTCTGTAGTGATACATAGTGGGGCTTGCCAAGTTATGGCTGTTTCCATTAAATGCTTTTAAGTATGGAAGTTTTTCACAGACTGTGATGATGCGTTGCCACAGTTATTAACATCGTAAATCTAGAAAAGCTTTTTATATTTTCATTTTTAACTATTTTAATGTACATTTATGCTTAACACTATGCTATGCTTTGTGTTTTCTTACCTTAGAGGGTTACCCAACAATGACGACTTCCGCTTCTGAGAAGCATGGGAATGTGAAAAGGGTACATAATAGTATCAAGTTTTTAAGTATTTATTAATTACTATTAAGTAGCCTATTATTACTATTCTCAAGTATTATAATAAACTGCCATCTATTATCTTGTAAAAATTCAGATTAAAATTTCATACTGTGCTTGTTTTACAAGTTGTTTGTTTCAAGACTGACTGTTCTGTTCCAGACGTCTTCCTTTGGACATCATTGGCACAGGTGACGGAATTATGAGAGGTCACTGCAGAGTAGCAAGTTCACCTTCAGAAGGTCACATGGTCAATACTTACTTCAAAACCATAAAACACTCAACTTTGTTTGCTTCAACTCAGCTGTCAAAACATACAGCCTGTGCTTGGAGCTGATGTGCTGCAAAGAAGTTTGTAAAATGTGATATTCTAAAGTATAGAGTTCCAAAGCTCAAATGAACTGGCAACCCTAAATCTCAATTCATGAGCACTGTCCCCTATATCCTTAGAGGCTAAGTGAATCCCAAAATATTTTACTGAAGTGATTATTTACACAGGAATCAATTGCTTACTAAATTGAACTTTTAGCAATTAATTTAATGCATCGAAAAATTACATTAGAAGCCCAAGATTTCATTTTGTTGAGTGGTATACTAAAAAAAATTGTAAGCTTTCCAATAAATTGCTTTTATTAAAAAATGAATGAATGGATTGATAGATGTAGGCTATGGTTAAGTGATTTATGAATAAATAGATGGATGAATGGATGACTAAAGAGAGAGAGAGACAGATGGGTAGATGTTTAGGTCAAGGAATGTATGTTCTTCTTCCAAAGCCTTAATTATCTTAAATATTATTAATTATTTTCAATTATTTTCAATTAATTAATTATATTAATTATAATATGTTAAGTTTGTATATTAAACTGAAATAGTTTCAAAACAACATTCTTCGTTTTGTCTTAAAGGGGTCATATGATGCTGCTAAAAAGAACATTATTTTGTGTATTTGGTGTAATAAAATGTGTTTATGCGGTTTAAGGTTAAAAAAACACATTATTTTCCACATACTGTACATT
>NW_015538055.1:269540-275235 GCF_001515605.1 Sinocyclocheilus anshuiensis | reverse complement strand
CCGTTTTAGGTAGGCGTGGTTGACTCTTAACTTTTATAAAGAATATCTCTTTGGATTTGAGACTTTAGTCTTTGCAACTTTACAGATCTTCTCCTATGCACCAAGAGCTTGTAACACTCCAAAGAGTTATCATGTGACCCCATATCATGTATGTCGCATCATATGACCCCTTTAAGTACACTGAAATCTGCATCTTATTCTACTCATGCATTGCTGTCCAAATTAAAGCATTTACTGCATATATGAAATAATACATTGAATTAATCTGTAAATAACATACATTTTAATTAAATATTAATATAAGTATATTAATAATATATTATACACTCACTAATAATATATATTCCAGTATTGTTATTATTTTTCTTTTTCTTTATGAAGTCTTTTTGCTGAATGCATGCTAATTAATTCTGAACTTTGTTGCCCCCTGCTGTCTGTGTTTGTTAAACCCTCTTGTGTTTAGATCTACATGCTACAGCGTTTACCAAAAAAATTCAATTCCTCTAGGTATATTTTCTGTTTTCTCAGATGCCCCATCTGCAGTGATATCAAAATGATCAATGACCATTTGTACTTGTTCTAACAAAGCTGTTAATTTGTTATGCACATTAATGACAATGTCATGTAAAGCTGTGATAACTTTACTTGTCTGATATTGTATTCTCAAGAAGAAAATATCCATCATATTTTGGCAATTTAACCTTAGTCTTGAGAGCTGAACATTGGCAATTGCCTCCAGTCCCCAAATATCTCTCCTCAAAGCAATAACTAGTCTCAAACTTCTATAGAAATGCCAGAGCCTAAAAACAATAAAATACTAATCTTTAGACAGATTACCCATGAGGCCTGTCCATGGCCTAGCTCTAATAAGCACTGAATTCACTTGACTTCACGGCCCTGAGGTGCATGCTATTAGAGATCATTTTTCCAGCTGGCCTGTAATTTCAACTTTGAGATGAGATTTGCATTTTTAATAAGAGGTAAGAGGCCATGAGAGGTTATGAAATAACTGAGTGATTTAGTATAGAATGAGAAGAGGTCCAAGTACAGATCCCAGTGGAACCCCAGAGGATTGTTGGTGTGCAGATTAATTGGATGTTTTCTATCGTACCTGACAGGCTTAGTAATGCAGGAGGAATATGAATTTAAGAGCTCTGCACTTTAGATGCTTATCTCACAGAATAGCATGGTTTATGGTTTCAATTATTAAAGAATTATATTATAGAATAGAAGTACAATCTTTGTGATGTTTGGGAAATGTGTCCTTTAATGGTTTCTTCCTACGGATGTAATGCATTGTGGTAGAATCTGCTACTGCTGGAAAATAGATAGCCATCTCAATCTTAAAATAGCTAATTTATCCGAATTAGAGAAATCAGAAATTATGGGTAAATAAGTGAAAAGATTAAGAAAAAACAAGTGAAAGATTGAGAAAAGACTTTGTGGAGTTAAAGGCTTGATAGAAGTTCTTAGATCTTGCATCTTGTCTAAAACAATTCACAAGCTAAGGACAGACAATAACATAAGCAGAGAATTACTGAAAAAATCATTTTACTTCCTTGTCCAGGAATTAAGCTGACATCTATATCTGGTTACATGAAACCTGTCATACAGCATTACTGTTATGCTTTAGGAAGAATGTATTTGCAGTAAAAGGTGTAACCGAGGTATATAAAGAAACATGTTCCTATGCATGACCAGACCAGCTTCCATCATGAAGATGCTAGTGTGTGCTCTTATTGTGCTGCTTCTCTGCAGTGCCTCAGGTAAGATGAAAGCTTCTCTCTCTCTCTCTCTCTCTCTCTCTCTCTCTCTCTCTCTCTCTCTCTCTCTCTCTCTCTCTCTCTCTCTCTCTCTCTCTCTCTCTCTCTCTCTCTCTCTCTCTCTCTCTCTCTCTCTCTCTCTCTCTCTCTCTCTCTCTCTCTCTCTCTCTCTCTCTCTCTCTCTCTCTCTCTCTCTCTCTCTCTCTCTCTCTCTCTCTCTCTCTCTCTCTCTCTCTCTCTCTCTCTCTCTCTCTCTCTCTCTCTCCTCAAAATATCTATTTAAATAAAAAGGGGTCTAAGGGTTAGAGTTTATTGAATTATACAAATTCACAAATTAATCACTGCAATGCATTTTGTGAAATGGTTCAACTGATTAATTGAAAAGAATAGACTCAAACGAATGGTTTGTTCATGAATTGCACATTGCTATCATGTCTCGGGTCATGATTTCATCACTTCAAAACAATGAGGAAATAATATGTTTTTATGAAATGTAGTGGAGTAACTTGTCAAATATTATGCTTTGGAATGTAGTTAAAAGTTTTCCAAACTGCTCTGATAGAGTGCAGATACTTTCACCATTGCTATCTGTCTGTCTAATATGTAATCTCCCAATAGTGCACTCGCTGACATGCTACACCTGTGTGGATGGGGACTGCAAGACCCCAAACGAATGTCCAGCCTCAAGCAATTTCTGCAAAACAGTTTCAACAGGTAAGCAATCGATATTAACTCAATTTTCAAGTCATTAACATCCAATGTGATTTTACTATCATTGATATACTACCTTATGTTAATATTTAGAATTATATTTTATTTTTTATTTAAATTTGTTAAATGTTTAGTAATTTTTTGTGTTTTTGTAATTTGTATTATTATATTTGAATATCTCTAGTTTTTAGTAAGTTTTAGTTTTTAGTTTATTTAGTTGTAGTTATTCTAGTGCTTCAACTTGGCGAAAATGAAAAGTGTTGCCTTGGCGACTAGCTTAAATACGTTTTTTTTATATATTTTATTTATTCTTAGTTAATGTTTATTTTATTTCAAGTAATAAAAATTGTATGGTTTTAATTTTAGGTTTTGTTAACGATAATAACCTTGGTAACAGCTTCATATTTATTACCCCTCGGTAGGTGAAGGAAAATGTTGTTTCTTCATTAGAGGTCTGTTTTCTACAAGTTTAGATAGGATATTGAGCTGTTTTCTTGTTATGCTCTAAACCGTAGCCACTGTGTTCAGCCGGACATGTGAGGAGTTCTGTGTTCCGGGAGTGAACATCCACTGCTGCACTTCTGATCTTTGTGACTGATCTCTCAACGTCACCAGTCCTGCTGATCGACTGTCCTTGAGTCAGGCACTCATGTTCATTGTAATAGCGTAGCAGGAAAAATATCATTGGGTTACTCTAGGTGTATAATTTTTCTAATGACTTTTTTCCATCTGACTCAACATGGTTTGCTTTACATAACATTACTTAATAAAGGAATGTCTAATAAGCATGGTTTCTGTCCCAGATCGGCATGATTTGATTTATGAATTGAATAAAATCTACTCAGTAAAATGCTGTGAATGTGTGTGTTCAGTATCAAAGGAATGTAGGTCATTCGAGAGAGATGTTATGATGCCATACGTGTCTGGATTAACTGCTGCTTTTAACAGATGAGAAGCCAAACATGCAGTCCAGGCATTAATATCTCTCATGAAAGGCAAGAAAAAAAAATGCATATCAAATGTTGATTAAAGGTGATTTAAAACATAATTACTTGCTTGTTCCAAACAAGCTTAACTCATTAGCATCGATGAGATGCTCTGTACACTTTATCAACCATTCACAAGTTTTAGTTAACAAGTTTATCATTCAGTCCGGGCATTATGAAAAAAGTAACTTTAAATTTAGCACAGATAACTGTTGTGATCCTTATAATATGCATAATAATACTAATTATCATTTTTGAAATGAACATTGCAGTCTTCTATATAAATGCATATATATATATATATATATATATATATATACAATATTATATATATATATATATATATATATATATACAATATTTTAAAAATACCTTCCCTGTACACAAAACATTTGGGCTCCTTCTAATAATCTTAATTCAAACAAGGAAATATGGGTCAGGCATGAATTAATCCGTTTCCATGACTGCAGGGTTTGTTATTAAAGAGATTGAGGATTTTCTTCCTTAAAAAATAACCTGCACACCTTCTTTCACAGAGCGACCGGGACAGCAATTTATCTTATCATGTTCTCTAATGGACAGCAAAAGATTAAGAGCCAGAGGCCTCAGTGTTTTAAATTGACATGGCATTTTTGTCAATTTACAAGTTCCAAGAAATGAGCAAGTGAATGAGCAGTCGTTTCTGAGAATCTGAGCTCTTTCTCTGATTAAGGGAGAGTGAGATTTCCAAGATTTGTCAAGAAAGAGAAAGAAAAGGGGGGAACAGGACACATAACAGTGATGGATTGAACTTTAACTGAACTGAAACTGTAGAAAAAGGCCTTGTCATCTTGGAGTGGCCACGATCAAAGTGAATTCCATTTTGCAACCTATTTTAGTTCTGCAATTTGAGTGAAACTTGATACTTAATGAGGAAAAAATGTTGGATGGGGCTTAATTGTATCTATTTCAAGCTGATTGGACAGTGAAATGTGGGTATCACCCACCAAAAAAAAAGATGTTAAAATTATACCTAAATACCTATTTTGCAATAAATGTTGTCAGCAAAAACGGAAAGTCATTTAAGAGGAAGACACATTTTATTCATATTATAAAGATTGCAATATATATATACAAACACACACACATATATATATATATATATATATATATATATATATATATGCATTTGTAAATATACAGAACTTATCTTTAAATTTACGAGAGCACATTAATAATTTGAGTGCATTAGTCATGCTAGTGCCAGACCAGCCATCACCTCAAACTGCCCTTTTCACTGCAACATAAAGGAAACGAACAGATTGCATAATTGGGCAAACTTCCAAAAATCAAAACAAGCAGATTATCGCTGAAGCAAATCAAATGTCTGATGACCTTCACATTCATCTGCGTGCACAGTCAGAGAGAAACCATGAACACCTTGATTTCATATTGGCCCATTTTCTGCACCAGCTTAGACATTCTTGAACCAGATTCACCTCCTGTCCTGAGGTCTGAAACGCTATGTAGTGCACCACAATCCCCTGGACCTATTTTTTAAGACAATTCCAGATATAAGCGACTTAAGGACTGTTGACAAGACATCACATGCACTTTGGCTAAGAAACACTCGCTGTGCTAGCAGGTAGTGTCACATGCCAAGGCAGCGCATCCTCAGCTGGGCAGATTTCCTCTAGCTGAGAATGGAAGAAAAAAGCTTTTCACAAGTGAATACAGTTCTTATTACAAAATGTCAATCCACACTCCTCGAAGTTATAGAATGTAAAAAGTGAAACTGCACTTAAGGGGAAATTTCTGTGTGACCTGAGCTTTACAATTATCTTGATGGTGTAACCTTATGTAGTGAGGATGATTCGGTCATATTAAATAACATTTTTGAGCTAGGTTAGTTCAGTTGGTTCCACATGAAGTATATTTTTAGTTTTACAGTGCAGTCAAGCTTTTTGAAGGTACTTGAATGATGAATTCTCCTAAGGGCAGTGCATTAATGTCACCTTCATTTCCCTTTCCTTGTGGATGGATTCAGAACATGGTGTTTGGTTAATAAAATATTTCTCACTACCATATTTAAGTATATTTCTATGTCACCAGGTGTGCAGGTGTTCAGTTCCTATATAACCTGTTTGTTTTCAGTCTACAATTAATGAAATTAAAGTTACTTTTTAGAGAATTTATGGCTAAATAAAATATTTTTACAAAATATTCTATACTAAAAATACTATATATATATATATA
>NW_015538055.1:262536-269470 GCF_001515605.1 Sinocyclocheilus anshuiensis | reverse complement strand
TTTTTTTTTTTTTTTTAGTTCAAAAGTTTATTTGTACTTTAATTTTAGTTGTCTGGAGTATGTAAGTGCAGCATCCAAAAACAATGTTATGAAATTACTGTTTTAAATAAAAAAATAAAAAAAAAATTTTTTTTTACATGCCTATGTACCACATTTTTAAATTACACCAATGACTGGCATTTACAGTAAATTACACATACGGCTGTTGTACGAATTTGTCATAGTGCAAACAAAAGCTCTCAAACCAGTTCTCTAGTAAGTAAACAACATCAGCATTAACGAGCTCAGCAGTAGATTGAGGGGCTGTCTGGAGTGGTAATGGTCCTCCACATCTATTGGATTAGAGGAAGGATGTCATTCAGTATTAATCTGTGGAGCATTAGGTAGCCTGGAACACTAAGCACTCTGATCTCTGTCTGCCTCTGACTCGTCCTATTGTTCATCCTGTGCTGTGGGCACTGGAAAGAAACCATCCTTTCCAGAATGAATCTCTTCTGCTTCTCTTTGGTAAGATGTGATTCACATTTTCTACTCTGTGGTTTGTAGATTGTAGAACGTGACCTACTGGAGGATGTGAAGGCAACATGTGATAGTGCATGAAGATCAGGAACCATGCTTTAGCTGCTCAACAAGGGCCTTTTGTTATGCTTTCTGTTAGTTAAGAAGTCAAGTCACTATGTTTACTATGGCTAACATTTGTAGCCCTTGCATTAAAGATATATCATTTTTTATCTTAGCTTCACAATATTTAAATAGGCCATGAACTAAGAAATTAAAACTTCCTTCATCTTTTGACATATAAGAGGTCATTGTACTATAAAAAAAACACCCTGTATGTTTCAGAACTCAAAACTTTCTTGTTAGTCTGAAAATAGCTTATATTAAAGACAATCTGCCAAAAGGACAGGTTGTGAAATGTGCCACTTTATGATGTAATAGTGTGGCTAAGGACCACCTCCACAGAAGAAGATCAAGCCTGCTCCTACATAACTGCCTGTTTAGTCCCGCCCACTGAATCACACATGTAGTAACAAAGACTATAGAATACCCTTAAAGGGACTTTGGTAGTATAGGTAAATAACGAGAGAGGCAAACGCAGGTCTACACAGAAATCAAACGATAAAGACGTTCCAGACCACGTCGGTAAGAACTTGGTCTTTTGTTCACTTCATTTTACCATGGATTCGTTTACAAACAAGGCACAATTAGATGCAGGATTTTCAGAAAGATTGAAACTAAAGACGATGCTGTGCCGACTATATTGAATCCGACAGTAATCTCGGACCACAGAAGTGTGAGTAACTGTTTTTATTATATGGTCACTATTGCTTTGTCTGTTATTACAGGTCATTTGATATGTACTGAGTATTTATGCTTTTTTAGCCTAAATTACAGCAGCGTCCATCTATGAAGGATTGTAGGCTGTCAAACATACACAACTGTTAGCCAATCATAGCGGGGGTCAAAACAGGACAGAAAATAGCCTATTACTTCTAAATGATGATGTTTTTTATGTAAAAATGTTGATAACATTTTAAGTGGACCTCAGAGAACAGTATAAAATAATAATAATAAAAAAGAAGGCAGTTCATGACCACTTTAAATTAAATTAATTTTTTATTTTATTTTATTAAAACAAAACACATCTATGAAATGTGTAGATTTAGCTGAGTTTCTCTGCCAGATGTTGTGTAGTTTTGTGCAATTTATAATTAATGGTGGTCTCGCTTCACTGAATTCACGCTGGTCTGATCTTCTGTAAGCAAACTAATGCGTCTGGTTATTTGCGTCATCTTTTGCACAGATGAATTTGCACTCAAATGCACTATAAACACTGTAATAAATCAGGGTCTTAAACGGGGATCCCCTAGGGGATCAGTGGTTGTACTGCATTAATCTCACTAATGCGTCTGGTTATTTGCGTCATCTTTTGCACAGATGAATTTGCACTCAAATGCACTATAAACACTGTAATAAATCAGGGTCTTAAACGGGGATCCGTTTACCCTAGGTGATCAGTGGTTGTACTGCATTAATCTCAAAATAATTTCTGTGAAAAAAATAATTTGCTTTATATAAATATACAATATGAACTTAGTTTCAACCAAAGCTAAAGCTTAAATTCAGCTAAATGTTTTACTGTACCATCCATGATAAATTTGATAGTAAAATTAAAAAGCTCTTGCGTATGACTGTATATAAACAATGATCATTTTAATGTGAACATCATAACAAAATATGCAAATTGATAATTAACATATTACTTATAATACTTACATTAATATAATACTATATGCTGTATATAATATAGGCCAGGCTTAAAATGCAACGATTTTATGCAAGGCATTTTATAACCAGGGTTATTTTTGAGTTGAGATGCTATTTCAGTTTGTATTAATATTTTAAATGTTTTCATTTTATATGTTCTGTTTTCACTTTAATTTTAAAGTTTTAATAATTTTGTTGTGTTTTTGTCATTTTTATTAGTTTTTTTATGTCTTAAAATTTTTATTTGAGTTTTAGTTTTAGTTATTTTAGTACATTAAGATAAACTAAATAAAAATGAGAAATGTCGCCTTGACAGCTAGCGGAAACAAAATAAGTTTAAGTGATCTTATATTTTCTGTTTTCATTTTAATTTTAAAGTTGTAGCAATTTTGTTGTTTTTTTGTCATTTTTATTAGTTTTTATAAGATTAAGTGCTTTTAGATTTTTATTTAAAGTTTATTTTATTTCTAACATAAATCCATTTATGATTTTAGTTTTAGTTAACTATAATAAACCTGTTTATAACAAGGTCCGACTCTCTATCCACCAAGGGATTGAAGACCCTTGTAATAAATTCAGATTTTTAGTGTGTCTTAAGTACATTTTATTAGCTGCACAGGTTGTGACCGACATGATGTTGTTTTGTAGGAGGGCTCTACGGACAGCCTGTATGAGGCCGTGCAGGAGTCCTGTGAGGCTAAGGTGTACACCATCCCGAGCAGGTCCTGCAGCCCAGCTGTTCTCTCAGATGACGCCACCAAATGGAGAAGCGCGGGGCGTTCCATCTCCATGGTAACTATAGAAATGACTGCTTGAATGTTGAATGCATATACTGCACTGTCATGGGAAATGTATCGGCCATCTGGACGCACGTTATAACACTGCTGTGGACATGATGAGCTTCTATTAAATGAATGCTGCTGCTAATAGATTGTGCTGTAACCATATGGAAATATATTAAGGTCTATTTGAGGCCTGTCTATGAGACAGAAACCTGAAATGATAGGCTTGCGAAATCTTGAGAACATGCCAGGCATGCATATAATTTCACATTCATATTTCAAATAATTATATACAATAATGTATGACTTTGCATGTTAAAATTTCTAGATAAAAATGATACAACTGCCACATACTGTATTCATTTACAGGAAATTTCACAAACCAACTCAGACAACACAAGAAAAAAGAAACAAAGGTGAGTTCAGTCTTTGTTTTTAGTGAACAAAGAAAAAAATTTTGAACTTCCAGTCTAAGCAAAAGTGAAAGAGCCCTTTAGGCTTTCATACTGACAGATAATACAAAATGACTCTCTGTGAATATTTGTACTTTCTTTAAATGTCTTCTTGTGTCTTCTTTCAGTTCACTACCAAAATCTGTTTCTGAAAATGAAGCTTTAGGTATGTGATATTTTGAGAGATATTTTATAAATTTTCCTAAACTTCTTCCTTCTGCATCACATGACTAAGCTGCAAGAGTACACCCTTGTTATGCTTTAATGCTCATAAAGCAACTAGCTTGACTGACAGTCAACCATCAAATGGATAATGAAAAAGAACGATCCGTGACCAAATCTTAGATTGTCTGATTCGGTCTGATACCCTACAAGTGTTTATCAGATCATTATGAACATGAATTAAAGGACAAACCAGATTTTCTACATTTTCTTGCCTTTAAACGAGACTTCACAGAGTGAAAAAGTAAAAGCATGGAACATTAGTGGACCTTAAATGAACAAAGCCCTAATGGTTTTGATTTCCCTCCTGCAGATAATACCATCTGCACTAATTCTGCCTGTCCTGTTGCCAAAATGCAGGAAGATTTAGTCCTCCTGAGGAACAATCAGAATGAAGGTAAAACCGGTCTGAGGATTTGTAGGTTAAGCCCAACTAGATTTCATTTACAAGACACACACAACTAAGCAACATCCACTTACTATTGGCCAATCAGACTGTCTATAAGATTCTGATTGTGTGAAATTCCAATTGACAGTGAATGGAGAGTGTTGTGCAGTCGTCAGCTCACTTAAAGCACTTGCTAGTCCTGTGTGGGATTAATTAAGAAACAGCAGGGTCTTAATTGTAAATAGGGCACTAGACTTCAGCCTCTTAGAACTGTGGAGGACTTTCAATGACAATGTAATGGGGGTAGCTGACATGGACTTTTGCTTTTGCGTCATGGAGTTTTTAAATCAACATTCAGAATTTTAGGTTAAAATTTATCGGGGTGAAGTGAATATTTTATAATTATAATAGTCTTATAATTGGTTTTTAATAAATTATAAATCTATAAAAAAATTTCTCGCCAGTTTTAAACAGCTGTTTACCTTTTAAATGGCCCTGTGGTGTGATACAGATATTTTTAAAAGCACAAATATTCCATGTAATCTCTCAATTATTATTATTTTAGGTTTACATAAGATGCTTAATAATTCTAAAAGAATTGCTAAATGATTTCAGATGGCTTAGCATGTCACACCACAGGACATGCCAGTTTTAAAGTCAACTACTCATTTGTTACATACATTCTAACAAAGCCATCTGATTTTATTTTATTTTTCTGTAATGTAACAAACTAACTAATATTAAATGTAGTTTATCTTAGTGCTTTTTGATAAGAATATTCAAATGATGTTCAAATATTTTAATCACTATTATTTTTAATAGATAATAAAAAGATTACTCTAATCTGAATTTCAAATGGTGGTGCACATTCATTTTAAGGTAATAATGTTGTTGAACCTGTCTGTATAGATCAGGGATGGGCAACTTTGATAGTGACGAGGGCCATCATTTGTTCTCCTTTATACCAAGGGGCCAGATTACTAATCCACGTCCACACACCTTTTACACCGTTTTACTCAATTTCCTTTTTATTGAAGGAAATTAAAGTATAACTAATGTCATTTGTTTTAAAAGTGCAGTTATGCTAATTCAAAAGGAAAACTTTGTTGTCAGTGGACAGAAATATTACCCCGACAAGCCAATGTAAACATTTCAATTGCATTGTCTGTAAATTTGCAACAAATAATTATACAGAGGTCCTTTTTTTATTAGTAGCCTACAGAACATTCTCAAAACAACCTAAAAGGACAGTTAATTTATACCAAGGGGCCAGATTACTAATCCACGTCCACACAGTTTTTACACCGTCTTACTCAATTTTTATTGAAGGAAATTATAGTATAACTAATGTCATTTGTTTTTAAAGATTTTATTAAGTATAAAACTTGTGCAGTTATGCTAATTCAGAAGGAAAACTTTGTTGTCAGTGGACAGAAATATTACCCTGACTAGCCAATGTAAACATTTCAATTGCATTGTCTATAAATTTGCAACAAACAAATATACAGAGGTCCTTTTTTTTTATTAGTAGCCTACAGAACATTCTCAAAACAACCTAAAAGGACAGTTAAAGGCTTAATTAAAAAAAAAAATAGTATTCTAAATGGTACCATAAAATAACCTGGTATCTGCAGGATTTTTAAAATCAAATTTAAGACCTTTAAAGACCTTTTTAAGATCTGCACTTCACATTTCAGACTTTAAACAATTTTTTAAGAAAAGTGATGAGTCAAAAGTATCAATTATTATATTAATTTAAACAATAGAAGTGACTTGTTTTTCAAATGTTTTAAAATTGATCATCCGAGTCTAATATGATCCAGCGGGCCGTACTAAAAGACACTGTGGGCCGCCAGTTGCCCATCCCTGGTATAGATGTACCACATTTCCTTGACTAAGCAGAGTAAAATCATCTGCCACATGGTCTTTCCCCTCGTCAAAATACGTGAAGCAGCAAAACAGGAAACGAGGTGCAAAACCACATAAGTTTTCTCATACGGAATGTACTATTTTGAGCTCCGCTTTGGTTTCCCTTTTTATTTGTCTTACCAAAGATTCTATAATGTCTTGTTTTATGTGCTGAAGTCTTGTGCTAATAAAATAAAAACTTAAATAAAAAAGCAAATGTTTTATATAGTGAAACATTTGCTTTTTTTTTTTTGCTAAGGTTGCTAATTGCCTAATAATTAGATTAAATGTGCTTAAATTTCAGATATGGTGAGAGCTATAAGAAGGGCCGAAAGCCAGACAATGGCAGACAGAAAGACAATTCCAAGAAACATACAGCAAGAGATTCCTGTCCAGGTCGGAAAAAATATGCCATTTGTGTCTAGCAATAGAGTTATGCTGGTATATTAAAAAATTATAACCTAGAAAATGTTTATGGGATATTTATTTATTATATTTTTCATAACTTTTTCTATTTTAAATATTAATTTTTTCATTGGTAGATTGTCTATTATGAGGGGTGTAATCTAAACCAAGATCGGCTAAGCAGCAGACAGAATGGCATGGTGAGTTCAAGCCCTGTCCTCCCAAGTGCTTTGTGCCAGCTGTAATGTAACTGATCATCATTTTTTTCACAGGGGCTAGAACAACAGTTGTCCCCATACGGGGTATCATGGTTGATTGTGTGTGTACAGATGGTTGGGTGAGGGGCACGTTCTGCCCATGTAATCCCTTTGCCCACATGGCATTAGAGTCAGTCGAGACTGCTAAATTTGTTATGCGTTCAACAGTGTAATGGTCCATCAGTGGACTTACTGCTGAGAGTTATCAATACTGTTAACATAAGGAGGTTGCAGAATTATGTTATATATATA
>NW_015538055.1:244782-262037 GCF_001515605.1 Sinocyclocheilus anshuiensis | reverse complement strand
TATATATATATATATATATATATATATATATATATATATATATCAATTAAGTAAAATTTAATGTCATTTAATTATTTTGTCTGTTTACAGCCTGAAACAGGAATTGCAGAGATGACACAGCTAAGAGGGACAAGGATGAAAAAAGTAGAGAGGAAAAGTAGTAAAGGAGGAACTCCAACACAAGAGACAACAGGTAAATAAACCTATTAAACTTGATGCAATGTCAATTTTTTAATTAAAAGCTATTTGTCAACGTCATTGACAGATATTGTTTTTTTGTTTTTTATCTGCGTTTTTCAAAGCTCACATCAGAGGTGCCAAAGGAATGATGTGTGACACTGGGCCACAGTCAGATAATCGAGAGAATTTGTGTACCTCTGCTGTGGGGTCAAGGGTCACAGAGACAGCACCCGCCAGACATCGCTGGAGTAACCCCACTGAAACAGCCTTAAACTGGGTACCAGCCTACAACACCCGTCTACCTCCCTGCAATGAATATCGAGTGCACATCTGTGACTGCACTACATCCAGAATCCAAGGTCAAGCAGATAAAATCAATGTTCAAAACACAAAGAAAGACTCCTTGCCCAAAGGAGTGTTGTGTTCCAGCACCAGTGTAGATTTCTGTGCCTCCAATGTAAGTCATTTTTGATATATACTATCATTCAAAATTCGGGGTCGTGAGTTTTTTTAAATGTTGTTGAAAGAAGTCTCTTAGGCTGCATTTATTTGATCAAAAATACAGTAAAACAGTAATTTCTTGAAATATTATCACAATTTGAAAAAACAGCTTTCTGTTTTAATACATTTTAAAATGTTATTTATTTCTGTGGTGGCAAAGTTGAATTTTCAGCAGCCATTACTCAGACTTCAGTGTCACGATTCTTCACAAATCATTCTAATATGCTGATTTGGTGCTCAAGAAACACAATTATTTCACATTATTCTGTGCAGAGTGCTTGTATAAATTAAATTTCTATATATAGTAAATACACAAACCATCCAAGCTTCTTAATTCATGTGATATAAACTCAAGCTGTTAACCTCCTATCAAGCACTGAATGCATGTTATTATATAAGACTCTTGAAAATCGTCCTGTCATGCCAACCAGTGATATTTTCACACACTTCAGAGTGATGACCTCTAGTGTTTTCTGAAGGTATATAGAGACAATGTAAATTGATCATCTTTTCCTGTTTCCTGGTTTCTTGATATGTATCATCTTTCTAGCACTGAGTACTGTATGTGTGAACAACTACACCGTATCACTCTCAGATAAAGTGGAGCTCTCATAAAAGGTTAGGAAGGGCTGTTTGTTTTCAATAGCTTGTAGTGCTTGAAGAAATAAATTATAATGCCGTAATCCTGGATTTGGATTTTGCTATGGCCGACTGCACACAGCTGGATTAGGCTGCAACTGTCTGTAAGGTTTTCTTGAACACTATTGGTCAGTTCATGCCTCTTACAGCAATCCGTATTTTTAAGTAAGTCTTTCTTCAATGAAATCAGAAGTGTTTAATTTTTGTGCCTCTCGCGATGCAAAACGTAATTGCAACAATTATTATTATTTTCAAACAGGTTAAACTCATAGTTTTCTATATGCATATAAAGGTAAGATTTTAATTCTTTACATGTATAAAGAGCCAATGACCAACATGCTTTGCATATGCAAAATACATAAGACAGATATGCAGATAAAACTCGTCGTTGTGCAGTTTTGCAAAAAAATCCTAACTGCAAAGTTGTGAAAGTAGACAGGAAGTGTTTCAAAAGCATGGGCCCACTTCCTTGCGTGCAGTGGAGCTACTTCCCCTATACAGAGACCAGATTTTGCAATTTGGGCAAAAGACAAAAGGAACATTGATTAATAAGCTTTCATTTGAGTATATTTATAGTTTTTCCTATAATGTGAAATTATGAACATGACATTAATCATTAAAGTTATATGAAAAAACGGTGGAAGCACAGATTCTTGCATCTATTCCACAAGCTGAGGGCCTTCATGAAACCAATATGATGCAAGTATAGGCTTCGATTATGTAAAAAGCACCTCTATGGAAATTCTGTGCCACAGAGTCCCACTTACTGAATTTGTGTTACTCGAAATAACTGTGAAGTGGTGAACCACAAAATGCAGACTCAAGCATTTAGTGTTTTTCCCCTGTAGAACTGATGCCTTGATAATAGACAGAGTGCGCATTGGCTCACATCCTGTGTGATTTAAGGAAGTTCTTGTAATCGGTTGTTCTGCTAAAGCGTTGCATTTTTACACTTGTGGAGCTGAGAGGTAAAACCGCTAGTTTCAGATTAGACTTTCATTTTAAGGAAAAACTGTACGCACACGTCAAGGCGATGCTTCAAAGGGCTGCTTCAAATGCATCAGACAAACCAAAAAGTCTTAAACCTAAGGTAGGTTTTATGAATGTATCTTAATATTTCAGGTAATAATTTGAAGGTGTTATTCAAGTAGTTCAGATATATTAGGTTAGAATAGATGTGTCATGCATTGCTGCCATATCCCAGTAGATCTTACGTTTGAAAATGAACCAAAAAAGTGGACATTTCTAAGAACAATGTAACAAAAAGGAAACAGCTTGACACCACACAGCATTACTGAATAAGTATGAACAGCTTCGCCAAGGTCAAATTATGATACCACAGTTTGCTATTTGATTGAGATTACATGGATTTTAAATTTAGATAATTATTTGCATTTTCCTGTGGAAGAGCTGACAGGTTTTGAGCAGATTATGAATCATTCAGTGTTTTTATCAAATTGAAAACACTAAAACGATGAGACGTCAAGTGCCGTTTAATGTACTGAAGTGCTTTATAACAAGGACAGTATAATGACAATTTTTGTTTTATGCAGAGTAATTTACATGTACATGTAGCATGTGCCTTGATGTTATATCAGTTATAAATGTGGTTGGTTTTATTTACCTGACACAGCGATCCACCAGTTTTGGAAGATTTGACACATTCAGAAATCAACACTCCCCTTCCAAACTTGAGGAAAATGGAGCACCTGAAGTAAGAAGAATCTGCATGAATAAGACACTTATTAATCTGAGAGTTTATGCCCCAATATGATACAATGTTTCCTCATAAAATATTTTTCACTGCAAACCAGCAGCCTATTTAAACTATAATTGTCTAACTGACCACTGGGTGGAGTTTTTTTTTTTTAATATGCAAAAGGATTAACAAAACATTTTGTGTGTTTTTGGGTGTGTAAAACAGTCAGAGGGTGAGTCAACAGCAGAAAACTGTGAGAAACCGGGAAGTCTGGGAAAAAAGATGAAAGCCATCTCGATGACTATGCGTAAAAGGATGGCCAAGAAACACGTCAAATCCTTCTCTGAGGACATGGTGAGTCACAATGCAAGTTCCTCATTTGATTACTGACACTGATTAGGCAACTCAGTTCTTTATTACCCAAAATATCAGCAGTTCATCAGACAGTACAGGGAGACTGTGGCTTGGTTGGCACATTTAAAGAAATATTAAATATGTATGTAAATATTAAGGGGGTTGTATTATTCCCTTTGTTGGTTGTTACTATCCTGAAATGTTTTTTTTTTTAATTATATATAAAACTAAAATTATATATATTCAGATCTGCTATGAATTAATTATTATATTATATTAATTATTGTATGATCTTCAATGCTTAAAAGTCTATATCAATATATAGCTGGTTTCCATCTCTGTTAACTAACATTTATATATTTTATCATTTAAAATAAAAAAAAGTGCAAAGCTGTACAAAAGGTAAATGGTACATATTAGTACCTTAAAGGTACACATTAGTACCTAAAATGTGTATTTTTTTTTTTTTTTTTGAAAGAGTACTGCTCCAGTGACAGTTTTGTACCTTTTTTCTGAGAGTGTACCTTATGACCCAGAAATCATGACCCACAAAACAAACCCCTGAAACCAACCAACCCCAGTTCGTATGAATATCCAGACTGATATTTTGATTGGTGCAGGGTGATGACACTGAGGGAGAAACAGAGAATGGGTCTCCAGCAGAGAAGAGCTCAGACCACACCAGCAACTCATTAGAAAGCCTCTACAGTGGACAGAGCTTGTCCAGTAAGTATCTACACACATGCGACTGAAGTGGAAAGTGTTTTGACATTGTAATTATACTCTTTTTGTTTATATTTATTGGCTCAGGTGGTGTTGCTAGCAGTTCAGATGTATCCAGTAACAGAGACAGCCTGAAACTGGAGGAGGAAGTGCCCTACACGGGGCAGTTCTGCGGGCGAGCCAAAGTACATACAGACTTTGTCCCTAGTCCATATGATACGGACTCCCTCAAGCTGAAGGTGAAATACAAATTGTGATGTTTTTATTCAAGCTTGCATCCAGGTGAATTAATCATCACAATTTTAAAGGGGAAACATTAACTGCCAACAGTAAGTTAATGGTGTTAGTGATCTTTTTCAGGTGGGAGACATCATCAACATCATAAGTAAACCACCTATGGGCATATGGACAGGAATGCTTAATAATAAAGTGGGAAATTTCAAGTTTATTTATGTGGATGTTCTGCCTGAGAAAGAGAAGGAAGAAGAAGAGGAGACTCCAAAAATAAGACCTGTGAAAGTATGCAAGAAGCCACGACCAAATACACTCCTGGAGTTATTAGAGAGACTTCATTTAGAGGTATAACCAGACAGGACACACATGTGTATCCATGTACACATAGAAACATCACTTATCCTTCATGCCCACCTGCTTAATGCTGCAAAATCCACCAGAAAACTAACCACAAGTTTTAATGTCACTATCTTCACCTCACACTGATTGGCTGCCAACAGTGTTTTCATTGTTAACTAAAATAAAACTATTAAAAACAATTTTCTGTAACTGAAAAAAAGCTGAAATAAAATATAAATACTAGATGAAAAACAGAAACTTTTTTTTTTTTTTAGAAATGTTGCGTTGTAAACTAACTGAAATAAATAATTTTAAGTTAAAGTATTAACATAATATAAATATAACAATATTAATAGTAATATATAATACAATATAAATAGGTTAATAAAATCATATAAATAATAATAGCTTTATAATTAATTTTTAATAAAAATGACAAACACTTAAAAACTTACAACAAATATAAAATGAATAGAAAAATGACTGTAAATTAAAAAAATAATGCTATAATAGTATATAAATAGTAAATAAATAAATAAACACCCAGTTCCCTAGAAAATTAATTAAAAATGCCCACTCACATCCACACTAGTGGTCATATATGATTCAGTACAAGTGCAAGATAATTTCCCTAACATTTCCATTAAAAATGTCCATAAATTTGTCTTTGACCAGATAGTTTATAGCTGTATTGTTCATTTTAATGTTTGAAATCTCTTTTGTCACAGGAATATGCATCTTCATTACTCCTCAATGGCTACCAGACAGTAGATGATCTCAAACATCTGAAAGAGAGGCATTTGATTGAGCTGAATGTGACCGATCCAGAGCACAGACGCAAGTTGCTTGCTGCATCAGACTGCCTCTATGTCACAAGCAGTGAGTATCAATACAAGCAATTTGATTGGCAACACTATATTTTGGTTTTCTCTGTGTCCATCTCAGGAAACCTTATGTCAGCAAGCCTCAGGAAGGACATAGATACTGCTATCTTTGCATCGTCTATTTTTGTGTTTGGATGAAATTCTGCCTTTTTGAAATACTAGAGTTAGACTGCGAGTCCAGTTTTACTGAAAGTCAGAACCTTATTTGTTTTAATTTAATCTATAACGTTCTGTGCCGTCAGGAACAGCCTTTTCCTGTAAATGCAGGTCAGGATTAATTGGCGTTTGGATGTGGGCTCACTGTGTGAGCAGGTGGCACATGGCTGGGCTGCTCTGGCTGATATGAGTGTGGGATAATAACCAGGAAGACACACTGTCATTTAATTAACATTAATTTCATTTGGGTTTTTGAGCAAACGCAAACCTGATTTGTTCGGCAGAGATTAAATTAACGAGCAGGAATTTGTATGAGAGTTTTAACCTTAATTTATTTGCTTTACTTACAGAAGATGAAGAGGGAGAGATGAAGGGCGATGAAGACGAAGATAATGACTGTCCCAGAGACTCGGGTTGTTTTATTCCTGCAGAGTGTCCTGACAGCTGAGAGTTATCGAATGTCTCTCTCCTGGTATAATTTAATGTTAAAGCTACAAACAGACACAGTTCAACTCTGTTAATATATTTTCTTTTGTCACAATGTGTGTTCGTCTTTCATTTGAATGTACTTGTGTTTTGTATTTACACATTTTTTGTTCAGCTTTGTGTTGAAGTAACCTATTTCTGTTCATGTAGATGTTATGTGAAATTCCATGGCACCATACTTATGTGTGAGGAATTTTACAGCTTTGTTTATCAAAACAACGCTTACAAATGTTTATCATGACTGAAATGTATATAATGTTATTAAAAATAAATTATTTATTCTGAAGTTTTCTTTTCTTCCTCATTTTGCTGTGTTTGAACACATTGCTACTGCTGCTAAAATTCATACTATTCACTTTCCATTTGTTTCTCAAAATAACTATTTGGGTTGGGTGGGCGTTTGGTGGGATGAGGTTCCAGATGACTAGTCACGTGCGATGAGTGATAAGGAGGTATCGTTTCAAAGCACTTTCCTGTTTCCATCCTACCTGAATTAATGCTTAATACGCAACTCCTCTCTCTGAATAATATGCTAATATATATTGGCAATGACTAATATTTACTGATATAATCTTGATTCCACCTAAATATGTGTTTATTTTTGGAAAATAAAACAAAGTTATTTGAAACTAGGCACCTAAGTTTGCCAGTTGTAAAAAAAAAAGAAAAAAGTTTTCATACATATTTATGATCAATTTTACTAAGGTCTTGTGGCAGGAAATATATATGTTATATATATGTTTGTGACCACATTTATTTATTTGACTTCTCTGCTTGGGGGGAAAAAACTCATGCATATGATGAAAGAGTGGAAAACTTGTTTTACTTGATTAATAATAATTAATACTACTACATAATTCATAAATGCAGGTTTGCAAAAAAATATTACAAATTTTGATATTGGATTTCAAATGTATTATTATTTGTTTGTTTGTGCTGTGCATACTGTCTTGCGCACTTATAATGCTGAATTTCTGTACAGTCTACGGTTTCAAAACTAAAAAAGATAACAGGAAGTTGTGCAGAAGTCCACTTGCGCTTTACAGTGCATCTGGGAAATGTAGTTAACAGGAGTAGTTCCACTTACATTTGTAACCATACAACTGATGAAAAGAACTACAACCCCAATCAGCCCAATAGCGCGTATTAGGTCGACGTGTATGTTCACTCAGTCGGCGCAGATACTGAATGAACATCTCTTATACTGTTATCCATAACATTTTGGGTTGGAACCATGGCCGGGGAAATGTCCATAATAGGTGAGTTTTAAATTAAACTAATGTACTCGGGAAGATGTTTGTCAGATTTAACAGAATAACCATTCATGTAGCCGTTAGCTAGAAATAGAACTGACGCATCTGGCATGAAAGTCCCAAATAACTGACTGTACATAAATAACTATATCAGACAGACATATAGTTATATTGTCCAGCTTGAGGCAAAACAGTCAGCCTCAAACATCAGCTGATTTTATACGCCATATATAGACGCAGCTGGCGTCCGTTCTTTATGCTACAGATGTTACAGCGGCTGTATCTCAAAACCTAGTTAGCTACCTTTCTGGACAAGCATGTTTGTGCATCAACGCACCAGAATATGGTCTAAATTTGCCTTGTCTTATTTTTCTACATACCACGTTTTTGGACAATATACCATTGTATACTTTGAAATACATGAACAACATATACATATGGTTACCATTAAGTTCAATATGTTATATAACGACAGAAAAAATTTGGAAATTTTTGTGTGTCCATACAGGTTCCGTCATCCTGGCTTTGTTCCTGGCAGGATATCTGGGACAGCAGTACCTGCCCCCTCCAAAGCCCAGGGTCATTGGGTTGGATCTTGGGACCACTTTCTGCTCTGTGGGAGTGTTTCAGCCTGGCACAGGCGAGATTGAGGTTATTGGAGATGACAAAGGTCACAAAAGCATTCCGAGTGTGGTGACATTCACCCCGACTGGTGTGTTTTCTGGACATGAGGGTCAAGAACTGTCTGACATAAATCCTCAAAACACAATCTATGACGCCAAGAGATTTATAGGGAAGATTTTCGACCAAGAGACTTTAGATAAAGAGAGCGCACGATACCCGTTTAAGGTACACATTTCATATTTTACACTCTTTAAATGCTCTTGCACCGCTTACTGTGTCTCTAACATTTTCTTGACTGTTTTAGGCGATATTCAACAATGGGAGTGCAGAATTTTTAGTCTCTACAAATAGCACCTTCACAGTTACTCCTGAATTCATCGGATCCCGTCTCCTCCTGAAAATGAAAAAGATGGCAGAAAGGCAACTAGGAATACCTATTGATAAAGCCGTCATATCAGTGCCAGCAGAGTTTGATGAGAGGCAAAGAAACTACACCATAAGAGCTGCTAACCTAGCTGGTGAGTTTACTAAGGTGTACATTAATCGCAAAAGCCAGTCATTTCATTAGGAATCCACAATTAGGAAATTTGTCACACGAATTCACTGCATTGACCAACAGAAAGCTGCTTGGTTTGGAAGTAACTTCTGTGCGAGCTGTCCTTCATACATCTCTATTCTATTGACAATGGACTTTTTTTATTGCACACAAAATTTCGTTACAATTTTGCTAATGTGGCCACAGCTTTAGTCAGTCACAACTTGGTTATGTCTTGCTATTGGAATCTATGGAAGGCACTCAAAAAATAAAAAAAGGTAAATTGCGAGATGTACTCAGAATTCTGAGGAAAAACATTAGAGTTGTGAGATATAAACTCAGAATTGCGAGAAATATGGCAGAATTCTGAGTTTATATCTCGCTATTCTGACCTTTTTTATTTTTGATTGCGTGGTGGAAATGGGCTTCCATAGAAGCATCAATACAATTAGCCTTGTAAAAGCTGATAATGTTCTGGTTAAAATCTATAATAGTTAACTGATCGATCACTGTGCATGTCTTCTTCATCAGGCCTGGACATCCTGCGGGTGATCAACGAGCCCACGGCGGCGGCAATGGCTTATGGACTGCATAAAGCAGAAGTGTTTAATGTGCTAGTGGTGGATCTGGGAGGAGGAACACTAGATGTGTCACTTCTCAATAAGCAGGGTGGCATGTTCCTCACTAGAGCAATGGCAGGTGAGCTGGGTGATATGGCATTATAAATGTGTCAACTAGCAGAGATTTTACTATGGTAGGTATATTTGTGTGGCTATTAATGGGCAGGGCTGCTTTATGTTATTTACATATTTGAGACACATCCTGATCTTTATTTTCCCCATTACTGCAAGTTTGTTTGTTAAAGCAATGTTGAAGAAGAAATAATGGGTGTAACATGAAACAATGTAGAATTGTATATGTTTGCCAAGCAGTTTATTTTAAATTACACATTAAAATAGAAAAGTTTTTTATAATACTAACTTAATTATTTTGAGTCTTTTGTTTTAATTCCAGGGTTGCAGTCTTAATGATTTTTGCACTGATACCACATTCGTTATGAATACTCCTACATGCAAACTCGTTGTCTTTCTGATATAGGCCATTCACTTGATTTGTGCAGAGAGTCTTTTCCTGTCTTAAGAAAGGTTTCGATGGCATTTTCCTTTCCTCATACTTCCGTATAATGCTGAATACGTTGGTGTTTATAAGTGCTATTTCTGCTTTGCCACAAGCGCCACCTCCTGGCAGACACTGAATTAGCGTTTTCGTTCAGCTCGACTGCCTTTTTGTTCAAACTAATAATACATAAAATACATAATCCTTTACCCTTTTGACTCATCCGTTTTTCTGTAAAATGGTTTAAATGCTTAAATGTGAGGTTTATACTTTTATAAAGCGTTTTGCTTTTAATCACAATAATGAATTCCCTTGCCGGTCCTCCTGTCCAACAAAAAAAGAGAAGCGACTCTGCTTTTTGTCTTCGTCGGTATTTCTGTCTTGTGGCTTCAGATATTTTCTGCTTCTTCAGCGGTACAAGTACCAATTCTCCCATAGTCTTTGCTGGTAAAGCGCGTGTTCAGTTGTCTAATTTTGGCGCGACCCACACCATACATAATTTAAAAAAAAAATTTCACCTGGGTGTACATTATTCAAATGACTCTCCACACTACTGCATGCACCTTAAAAATATAAAACAATTTATATATTAATTTATATTATATTAAAAATATATTATATACATTTTCCATTAAATGTAATACCAATTTAAATTGTCATAATACATTATATTAAAATATAAATGTCATGGTAACCTTCTGTAGTTTTTCTAGTTCAGTTCTACAGGTTTTTTTTTATGGAATTTTTTTTTTTTTTTTTTTTTTTTTTTACAAGTCCTTATCCGGTCATCACAAATGATTAGAAAATTAATAGAAAATCATTTAAATTCATTGTTTAGAACAAGTAGGGACCCTGGTTATGACCTTTTGTATTTTAATACACATGCCATGTTTTTCCCCAGGCTCTGTGGTTTGACCTCAATGGGTATTTAGGTTACAAGGTTTGGGGTAGTGCAATCTCACAGAAACCTCATGACATTTAGCTAACACGTATGGAAATGGTGTCACATCAGGTGCACAACCCTCATCCTGTTTCAGCATGAGATTAACACATGGTCTTCTTAATCTCCACAGGTAATAATAAGCTAGGAGGGCAGGACTTCACCCAGCGTTTGCTGCAGTACACCATCGAGCGAGTGCAGCAGCAGTACGGCGTGCCTCCTACTCTTAAAGAAGACATCCACCTTCTCCGACAGGCCGTGGAAGCCGCCAAGCTCAACCTCACCCAGGAGCCTCACGTTCGTCTCTGAGTTCCTCTTCACCTGCAGACAACGGGAGCGAATGGAGCACAGGAGGAAAAAGTCCTGTTTCAGGAGAAGCTGACACGGGAACTCTTTGAGGAGCTGAATGCAGATCTCTTCCAGAAGATTCTGGCACCCATTGAGACTGTCCTCATAGAGGGCCATCTAGAGAAAGAGGAAGTGGATGAAATTGTCCTGGTCGGAGGGTCTACAAGAATCCCTCGCATTAGACAGCTCATTAGTCAGTACTTTGGGAAGGAACCGAACACCTCCGTGGACCCTGACCTGGCCGTGGTGACCGGGGTGGCCATTCAGGCAGGCATCATGGGAGGTTCTTGGCCTCTCCAGGTCAGCGCAATTGAGATTCCCAACAGACATCTTCACAAAACCAACTTCAGCTGATTGGTTGAGAGACTGCTACTTGGGCATTTGTCACGTGACTGCTATGTGCCAACAAACCATTTATGTTATTATGTTTTTGCTTCTTTATATGCATTAGCTTTGCAGTGAATTCCTGATATTGGGCCAAACACAATAGTTACTTGAGCATTTGTACTAATGTCTGGACTTGTTGGCCCAAATTACAATTTGTACATTTATCTTCAGAATAGATGCAGAGTATTTATTTAGTTCTCCTTTATAAAAATAGCATTGAGAGAATGTTTTTCTCCTGTTATCTTGAGCAAGTGTCTGCTTGGGACCTTATTGGTTAGTTTATTGCCATCTTTGTGCCTAACTGGTACTAACTGTGCAATAAGTCTGACAACTGGTTTTGGCAGGTTTAATGATGTTGTATTCAGGGAAGCAGCTGTTTGTATATAACTGAATGATCATTGCAGTCTCAGCTATTTATTTATTTATTTTGCCAAGTCTAGTTGTGATTTCAGCTAGCTGTTTCGGTCTACTGGAGTTTTGCTTGTGCCTTTTTAATCATTGCCACAGTTAAATGTGTATTGTAGACTAAGCATAGTCAGATTTTTACTTTATTTTTAAAGACTTAGTCTTTTTTGTGAGTTTTTTTTTTCTTCTAATAGAGTTAAGTATTAGTAAATGGTAATACCACCTGCCAACTGTTAAATATAGGTCATTTAAAATGGACAGTACCAGCATGACCAGTGTGGTATTAAGTTCATGAAATCTTTTATAAAAATGTGAATTAAAATATATAAACGTTTATATATATATATATATATATATAGTGTTTAATTTCACATTTATCTGCATATAAAAAAAGTTAAGTATAATTAACCACACAGACCAAAAAAAAAGATGTTAAACTTGTTTTTTGTGTTGGCCTGTTTTGTTTACATAATGCTAAAAGCTCAATATTAGAGGTGAAAATACATTATGCAAAGTGTGAACATAGTTTAATGCACTTTACATACATAAGAGGAGTTCAGAACATTGCACAAAGTCAAAAGGGAAAACAGTTTATCAGTGTGAATGCATATTCAAAACTTTCCTGCAACTGTTAAAAATATTGAATTCTTTTAATTGTATTTTTGTACAGTCCTGTACCATTTCCTTTGTTGCATTATGCACAGAACCTGGTTTGTGCGTGTCATTACAATCCTTTTAACTTTTGCTACTGTGCAAAGAAAAACAAACCTTGTTAAAACTGCAGTGTTTTTTTATTGATCAACCTCTGAAACACATCAATACAAAATAAAAACATCAAACAGCACAATCGTTCAGTCTCGTCCTCTGTGTAACAGCACAAGCCACTGTAAACAATGTCACATCTCACATTTACAATATTAAGTAAAAGGTCAGGACATGGGAAGCCCTGAACAAAATATTTAATACATGAAAAGCTACTCAAACAAAAGGGGTGAGACTAAAATGACAATAACGGCTTAAAAAATGAAATAAAAAATATGAAATAAAAATCACTGAACAATATTCAAACACACTTTTTATTATAGGACAGCATCCAAGTAATATTGCACAGCATCAAAACTCCAAGCCATCTTCCTTTATAAACAGTATTCAACTACACAATCAAATCTAAATTTTAAACAGACCCTCTTTCGTGGATCTTTAAGTTTTGGTTTCTGTAATCCACCATTTCAGCCTAATTAGCCTAAATTTTCCATGTAATCGGACATCATACCGACCAAGACAATAAGGCTGGGTGATTTCCTCCCAAAATGACAACTGAACCACATGCTAAATAGGTGGTATATTAAATACAGTAAATATAACGAAGGCTAAAGGCAGGCACTCTGTAAACACCTGTTTATTCTTAAAAATATTCTTCACAACCATTTGAACAGAAGGCATCGTTAGACTGTGAATATCACACCAAATCAAGATCTAGAAATGAAAAGAAAAACTGGCATATTAGGTTATACTCCACATTGGCTGGCTATGGAAGATTATAAAAAATAAAATCCCCAAAAACCGACAGATGAAATCCACTATATTATCACAGGCATGCTTTCAATAGGAAGCAAGTAACGGGCATTCCAGGATCCTCAAGTGTTACGTAGGGGAAGAGGCCACAGATTTGCTAATAGTCAACAGAAGAACTGCACTTCCTACTTCTCTTTACTGTCCAGAATTTAAAACAAGCAACTTAATAGCGGAAGAAAAAACTCAATTTTCTGTACACGGGTCCATCATAAACAGTAGGCTAAGAGTTGAGTCAGTAGCTGAGAGGAAACACCACAAGCTTGATCAGGATGTGATGTGATTTTTCGTTCCATGAGTCAATGAGCAATGCCTTAATTGGTGTAGTAGTTAAATCCATTTTCCGTATAGGGTTCATCGCTGGAGACTCCGTTGCTCACCTCTGTGGAATAAGACGGAAAGATGCAATGCAAATTACGCTTAACACCCACAACGTTTACAAGACCTCCACTATGACAACCGCAAACCAAGGATCTTCAATCATACTTGAGATACACCGGCTCTGTTCCAAACCCTAGTGAGCTGCCTACCTCGACAGCATTTTATTAGGCATCATAGGTGTGATTCTGATGTGAAATAGTTATCATCACCTTCATACTCACCATACGCAGGGCACAGTTACCCTGGCCATTGATGCTACAGCCCTGCATGAGCTACCATTCAAGCTGTGGGATGTCAGCAGAGTATGGATTGACGGATGAATGGATGCAGGAAGAGACGGGATGGTGGCAGACAGTGAGAGACAGGAGGGAGAGGGAGAGATGGAATGGGATGAAGGGATGCAGTGACACAGACTCAAACCCAGGAGGTGGACAGCTACTGTGGCTGACCTTAGAGACAGGGCAAAAACACACACAGAGGCATGCAAACACTGTTGGGACACATGCACACACAATTTTAATCCAAAAACACATTGCATGCAACCCTTGTAGAGTCAACTGGACATTAATCACGAAATAACCCCTGACAGAGGGATCTTGTGTCGCTCTGAAGAAGCATTATTATTTTGTGATAATGAATGTTGGCTGTACCACTTATTACACAGCTACTTATCAAATAAACACAACACCTGTTGTTCACCAGTGGACCCTCTGCAGTGAATGGGTGCCATCAGAATGAGAGTTAATAAAAACACCACAATAATCCACACAACTTCAGTCCATCAATTAACGTCTTGTGAAGTGAAAAGCTGCATGTCTGTAAAACAAAAATCAAACAAGTCCTCCATCCATAATATTGCTTCTTTCATTTCACAATTGATGGACTAGAGTCGTGTTTCTGACGGCACCCATTCACTGCAGAGGAAGAGACGGGATCCATTGGTGGGCAAGTGATGTAATGCTACATTTCTCAGAATCTGTTCTGATGAAGAAACAAACTCATCTACAACGTCATTGGCCTGAGGCTGAGTACATTTCCAGCACATTTTCATTTCTGGGTAAACTATTCCTTTAAAATGAATACTGAAGTCCTTCAGTTTTGAGTCACTAATGAGCTTTTCTACCTTCTTGGTATGAAAAGGGAGACATTGTGGAGTAATATATGAGACATGAAAATTATTTTGCCATGGACAAGCGTGAAATATGTAGTTTAGTGATATTTGATTGACCAATCAGAATCAAGTATTTCATAGCGCAGTGTAATAAGCTTACATATAGCACTTCAACATGCAATATAAGAAACGCCAAAAGGATGTGGTTTGGTGGCTCTTACCAGAGAAGATGAGCTTCTCCTTCATGATGTTGACATCTCTGCTGGCTCTCCTGACGGCTGCACTCAGCATGATCTGCTCTGGGTTGTAGCTACGCATCCCGCTCATTCTCCACCTGTGATCACGTGCAGGTGCACACACAATCACAGACCGACCTCAGTGACCATATTCAAACAGAGTTTACATTGATGCTGCTGATTCTCCTGATAAAATCTATGCATTTTTAACTCATGAAGCTCACAGGAATTCATTCATGTAATTGGTAGATATATACAGTGTATTTACACTACCTTTCAAAAGTTTGGGTTCAATTACTTTTTTTTATTAATGCTTTAAATTGATCAAAAGTGATGGTAAAGACAACTATTATATCACAAAAGATTTATATCTCAAATGAATCTGTTCTTTTGAACCTTCTATTTATCAAATAATCCTGAAAAAATGTATTAGTTTCAACTAAAATATTTAGGTACTGTTTTCAACACTGATAATAATAAATGTTTCTTGAGCAGCAAATCGGCATATTAGAATGATTTCTGAAGAAACATGTGACACTGAAGACTGGAGTAATGGCTGTTGAAAATTCAACTTGGCCATCACAGGAATGAATTATGTTTTAATATTAAATATATTTATATTCAAATAGAAAAAAACAGTTTTAAACTGTAACAATATTTCACAATATTATTATTTTTACTGTATTTTTGATCAAATAAAGGGACATCTTTCAAAAAGAAAAATTACCAACCCCAAACTTTTGAAAGGTATTGTATGAATAATATTCTAAACTCTTAAGATTTTAGATGTATGTGTGAACTAAAAACAAAGCTGTTAATCTAAAGTTATAGTGACCATCTGTTCAAATTACCCTAAATTACAATGCATGTGCTTTATTATTTATTTATTTACTTAATTTATCTTTTAATCCGACACCATCTGTCAAAACTGACATTTTGGGGTGTTTTTTTGGTCCAAAACAAAAGCATTTGAATTAAACTGGATAGCTGGTAGGAATATAGATAACCTTAACCTTAAAAGCAAGTGTAAATTATTTTCGTGGAAAAAAAGCACTCTTCTGCAACAGTAGAAAATTATTCTCTGACTGAAACAAAAGCCAGCTAAATAATCTGTAACTGTCAGTCATGTGATTGTCACCCCCTAGTGGATAAATACGGAATGACTTAGCAAAACCCTCAAGTATACTTCCTTAATCCAAATCATTCCACATAATGTACCTCAATTAAATATTAATAATATGTTAAATGATAAGCAGTGATATTAAAGTGTAATCATGTGGGCTGTGGTTTAGTGAGAAGAATTAGTAATAGCATTGACAAAATACAGGTAGAATGAAAGATACAGGCAGACAGATTGAAACAGGCTTATACAGAGAAAGAAGGGCAAGAAAGGGGAGTTATAGACTGGCAGCATGGGCCAACAGCGCTGACCCAATTACCTGATCATGTGATAGCTGAGAGATGCCAGAATGCAGCAGAGAAGAGGAGCATGCACATCAGGCAGAGAGCAAGAAGAAGAGGAGAGGTGGAAGAAAGGGTACAAGAGCAAAAGAAAGGGAGAGAATTAAGAGGTCAGTTCAGAAAAGCAGATGCAAATGTCACTATGGCAAGCGCAGCATACGTAGAGGATCTAGAGTCCCACATAACATTGAGTTTTCAATTCACATATTTACCAGTCATGTTGATTTCCAATATTAAAGGGGTCATATGATGCGATTTCAATTTTTCCTTTCTCTTTGGAGTGTTACAAGCTCTTGGTGCATAAGAAGACTAAAGAAGACTAAAGTCTCAAATCCAAAGAGATATTCTTTATAAAAGTTAAGAGTCAACTACGCCTACCTAAAACGGCTCGTTCTAACACGCCCCCACATGTCTACATCACTATGTGGGAAGATATGCATAACGCCGCCCAAATGTTCACGCAAAGAAAGAAGGCGTGACTTTTATTCTCGCTATAGTATTGTTGTTGCCGTGTCGTGAAGGCGCTGTGTGTTTCGTTGTGAAAGCGAAACTACTTTGTTTGGCCTTCCAAAAGAGGACGATATCCGCTTTGTCATGCCTGGAGCTGATCCCTGCTGGTCGCTGAGGAAATACATCAACTTTGCGCTGTGGATCACCGGATCGGCTTTCACCGTGGATGAAGCGGAGTCCA
>NW_015538055.1:243573-243774 GCF_001515605.1 Sinocyclocheilus anshuiensis | reverse complement strand
TTAAATTTTTCCTTTCTCTTTGGAGTGTTACAAGCTCTTGGTGCATAAAGAAGATCTGTAAAAGACTAAAGACTAAAGTCTCAAATCCAAAGAGATATTCTTTATAAAAGTTAAGAGTCAACTACGCCTACGGCTCGTTCTTCGTTCTAACACGCCCCCACATATCTACGTCACTATGTGGAAATATTAGCATAATGCCGC
>NW_015538055.1:243230-243432 GCF_001515605.1 Sinocyclocheilus anshuiensis | reverse complement strand
GCTTTCACCGTGGATGAAGCGGAGTCCAGCCCGGGGTCATCACATGTGGTTGCCGCAAGCCCACTGGACGCCTCTTTCGTCGAATTCGCCGGCCGTTCCTCACTCTAGCCCGCCGTGTGTGACGCTTGTGAAAGTGAAACTACTTTGTTTGGTCTTCCAAAAGAGGATATGATTAGAAATCAGTGGTTAAGTTTTATTAACA
>NW_015538055.1:243011-243209 GCF_001515605.1 Sinocyclocheilus anshuiensis | reverse complement strand
CCAATCAGAGCATACCTCGCTTTTCAGACCGATGGGCTTTGTAAAAATCGACGCGTTTCAGAAAGGCGGGGCATATAGGAGAAACAACAATGTACATTATGTGGAAAATAATGTGTTTTTTGTAGCTTAAACCGCATAAACACATTTCATTACACCAAATAATGTTCTTTTTAGCAGCATCATATGACCCCTTTAAAC
>NW_015538055.1:195875-242111 GCF_001515605.1 Sinocyclocheilus anshuiensis | reverse complement strand
CCAATCAGAGCATACCTCGCTTTTCAGACCGATGAGCTTTGTAAAAATCGACGCGTTTCAGAAAGGCGGGGCATATAGGAGAAACAACAATGTACATTATGTGGAAAATAATGTGTTTTTTGTAGCTTAAACCGCATAAACACATTTCATTACACCAAATAATGTTCTTTTTAGCAGCATCATATGACCCCTTTAAACAATATAATGCAAAACATCATCAATGCAAACACATTTTCTTCTTATCCTTCCTTCCTTCTCTCTCTGGAGGTAATCATTTTTCAGGATGCATTAATATTTGTTTTGTAAACGTCAAACAATGCGAATTCCCAATAGGAAGCTGTATTTGATTACATTTGATGAAACTACAATACACTATTTGATTGTGTGAAACAATCCAAGCAAATTTTTTGTTTACTAGAATGTTTTAGAAGTGACTTTAAACAATCTTTAGCTACAACATTCAGTCATATTTTCTTTCAGACCAAAACTGTACTGTACTGAATTTAAGCAGTATAAAAATTTAAGTTTTTATGTTCACACAGAACATAAAATAATTAAAATAATGAAAATGTTAAAATAAAAAATTTCTTTAGTAGCAAAAACTAAATATTTGCATGCAGGATTCTCTTTCCATAAACATTAATACTTTTTTTTATTTGCTAATACTTTATTGCTCAATGTATATGAGATTTAAATGATTTTTTAAGAGATTAAAGTTTCATTAAAGAAATTAAGTACATGTATTGGAAAGTTGGAAAGAAGGACTTTGAAAGTTTTATTGTTAACTAAAACTTAATCTTAAACTTCTAAAAATAAACAAGTATAAAAAAAAGATTAAAATATTTTTCATTAATTGGAAATAAAATAAAAAATATCAGATTAACGAAGCATAAACCAAAATTAGAAATGTTGTCTTGGCAATTAACTTTAATAAATAATGAATTAAGTTAAATAAGTTGAAGTACTAAAATTACTATAACTAAAACTGAATAAAAATAAAGCTAAATAAAATATATATTTAAAAAAAATATATAAAAATTACAAAAGCATGTCAAGTCAAGCTTTCTTAAGATCCCTTGTGGGCAATTTGGATGCAGCGAAACAGACATACAACAGACACATACGATACATTCTTAAAAAAACATGAATACATAAAAATATCAATCAAAAATAAATTTCCCTATAAATTTCATTTAGAACTGTTTAACAACCGAATTGCACAGGAGACAAACGAATATTTATATTGGTTACTTTTCATCTTTTGTAGTCTATAGCGAGAACCCGAAGGGAGCATAGGATACAAGAAATGGTCACTGTCCAGAGCACAGATCGTGACTCAAAACATTTCTGTTGAACAAAAATGTCAGACTTCTTTGTTCTTTACCTATGATTTAATGTATTTTAATGTTTTTAGATTTCCAAATCAGCAGCTAATGGAAAAGGACAGCGCAATGACGGCTCAATGTAAGACTTATAGAACAATTCCATCAATGTCCTATCTATTTTGAATGATCTTCATTTTCTTAAGCAATATAGGCATTCCTGTCCTCTGTTACATAATACCTCTGTATTCACATCAAAACACAATCTATTATCAATAGTTGTTCCACACATTCCACCTTCTCACCCTTAATAAAGGTAGCCTGGGAAGAATGTGTTTCTGTTCTAAAGTCAATAATCATATCTTTTGTCTAAGATACATTCAGCTGCAAACAAGCATCACACCATTACACAAAATCGTCAACCACTTGACCATGACATGTTTAATTATTTCCCAGAAGACTCTCGATAACTGTATCATCTGCAAACATAAAAAATACCATTTACTCTCTCACTCTCGGAGTTCTGTCAGTTAAATTCAAATCAAGACCAAAATTAGTAATTTACTTATCTGCTAAGATATGAGGTTGTAAAGAATTAAAAGCAGATGAAAAATCTACAAACAAAAGCTTAACGTGTGTTTTGGCCTCTTCCATGTGCTTTAATACCAAATTTAACAGAGTTGCTGTTGCATCTTTGACATCTCGCTTTGTTCTATAAGCCAACTGAAGAGGGTCTAAAAGATTTTTGGTTTTAGCCAACAATTCTTCTTTTACTAATTTCTCAAAACATTTCATTATAAGGGATGTTAGTGCTATTGGCCTAAGGTCATTAAGTGTTCCAGCATTTGTAGTTTTCGGCACAGGCACTACAGTAGCCTGTTTCCACAATTTAGGGACTCTCCGGAGAACAAATGACCTCTGAAAAATATTACAGAACTGGGGCCAATTGCTCAGGACAACCCTTAATTAAACGCCTTCCCATGTTATCTGACCCAGGGCTTTTCGTCATATTACAACCCTTAAAAACCTTAATTACAGCTGATTCATCAAAGAAATATAGGCACCACTGTAACTCATTTTAAATTTCATTACAGGACCAAATTTAGGTGCATCAAAACGTAGATAAAACCTATTTAATTCCTCAGCCAATTGACTGCTAGAGTCACACCCAGGTAACTGAACTCTCTTAGTCTCACACCCTTTAAATCCAGTTGTGACCGTCATCCCCTTCCAAACTGACCCCAGATTATTCCTACTCAACTCTTTCTCCAGGTTTATTTTATAATTATTAACTTTAATTTAATTATTAAGTTACTTTGTTTCCTCACTTCCATTTTAATCTCTTTCTGCAATTCCAATCTTTTTGCCAAACCACCCTCGTAAAATGCTCTACATCTTTCATTCATAAGTGCTTTCAGGGATTTTGTGAACCACGGCTTATTGTTTGGAAATATTTTATCCTGCTATTTCCAAGCAGGAGTCATAAAAAACATCCCAGTCCGTACATTCCAGACATCCTTGCAGAGATGCAGTAGACTCCTCAGATTACACTCTACTCTTAGTCTCTGGTCTTTCTCTTTTTAAACCAGTTTTATACACAGGGACAAGCAGGACAGCACTTAACATAATCATTTAGACTTAAATGAAACTAAATAAAACGAAAAATGAAATCATATAAAAATAGAATCTGATTCAACATATTAATAAATAATAGAACAGCATGTAAATAATCCAAAAATAACATTGAACTAGATCTCAGGTCTTACTTTGAATAAAACATTATCCCTATAATCTACACAGCATACCAAACAAGAGGACACTTACTTCTGGAATATAAATATTCCCAGAACTACAGCAAAAGAGATGAGATCAGTAGAGATCCATATCAAGCAGTACTCATCTGGACTCTAGAAAAAAAGACACAAACGCTAATGAGGCAAACACACCACTAGGTGGTGCAAGAGAATAGATATTACAGCCATTGCTAGATCTTTTTTTTTTTACCATTAATTATAAAATCTAAAACATGCTCATTAATACTATATTAAATAGGTTAATATTATCAATATATATATTATATACAAATGTCATTAACTATCTCAATCATGTATTTGCCCCTTAACATATTTATCAGATTTGTGTTATATTTTAGAATTTTTTTTTTAATAAAGGCAGTATGCTTTTCATTTTGAATAAAGGCCAGAGCAGCAGATGTTGACCAATTACATATCTTGGAAAAGCGTGACGGCTTTGTGCCATTGCTTAATGAATAAGCTATAAGCAGATGATGCTTCGTACCATGAGCCAGAGCGGATAGTGCACCTTCCTCAGCACCTGCGGGGCCTCGGAGGAGACGGATGGCACCCCACTGCACCACAGCAGGGAATACAGCCACGGCTTGTTCACCGAATGCAGAGTCAGACTGATGTTGTTTTCATTATACAGCCTATTAAAATAATCACACAGAGATACTGTATATGAATTTCTGTTTTTGGCTAAAAAATTACAGGTTTTTGCATTTCCATTTCATTACACTAGTGCCACAGACACTGCAGCTTTTGTTCCAAAACTGTCCTTTATGGTGTTATGTAGATGTTTTAAGTGACACCAGGTGTCTGTAAATAGGGCAGTGTCCTACCGGATGTCCTGCGCAGAGGCCTGGTTGTAGCGCAGCAGGACCCTGCTGATGCCTTTATGATGGAGTGTGTCGAGAGGCAGCTTCTGCACAGATGTCTGCTGTAAACCTGGAGCCGCTTTCCTCACCATCTCCCTGTTACTGTCCACCGTCCACATCACCTACACATAACACACACAAAACTGAATTTAAATGTGTGTTTAAATATATAAATATATATATATATATATATATAATTTTTATGTAAAAAAATAAAGGCAAAATTCTATTAGTTTGTAATGTAAATCAATTAGATATTTATAACAGTATAGCAGACTAATGCATATAAATATCAGTTGTCACTTTGTATCTCCCAATAATAAGTATTAGTAAGACAATATGCAAATATGATATGATCAATTTTTCCTGCGTGACCGTAAGGTTAAATGCTTGGTTTTATGATGAAAGCTTTGTAGTTTCTGTTGTTGATGGCAAAACATATAATGCAATGCAATACAATGATAACTGAGAGATCATAATCACAAATAAATGTTCCCTGAAAGCCTGATGTATCATATTTGATCCTCAAATTCTAACATTATTTTTCTATGGATAATCGAGTAAAGCCAAGTTGCTTAAGTCCAGTAAGTGTTCATGTTGAAATACTATTAACACTATTAGCAGTTATTTTTATAAAAAACGTATTCCTACATTTACTTTATAAAAACAGCACAGTACAACAGGTTTTTCAGCAAAGTTTTGATCATGTTGATCATTTAGAGGCCTTAGAAATGTGTATATCAAATATAATACAGTAGGATTTATAGGGTTAACATTACAACCATAATGCGATTAAAGGGATAGTTCACCCACATATTCTGTCATTAATTACTCACCCTCCTGTCGTTCCAAACCCGTAAGACCTTCGTTCATCTTCGAGAACACAAATTAAGGTATTTTTGATGAAATGTGAGAGCTCTCAGACCCTGCATAGACAGCAACGCAACTGTAATGTTCCCAGGTCCAGAAACGTAGTACAGACATCGGTAAAACAGTCCATGTGACATCAGTGGCACAACTTCAGTTTTGCGAATCTACGAGAATACTTTTTGAGAGCAAAGAAAACAAAAATAAAAATTTTTTCAACAATTCTTCTCCCCTGAGTTACGTCTTCCACCATTTTAGAGAGTATCACAATGCATACGCACGCTTTCCCCTAAGCGTAAACAACGCTGATTACACAGATTATGTTCATGTGCGCGCTTTCTCCCCCGAACGTAAACAACGCTGATTACGTCGATTACGCTCTTGGGTACTCTCCAAAATGGCGGAAGACGTAACTCAGGGGAGAAGAATTGTTAAATAGATTATGTTATTTTTGTTTTATTTGCGCTCAAAAAGTATTTTCGTAGACATATCAATGAGATCATATCAAACAAAAACATCCACATGCTCACATTGCAGGGTTGAAAATACCCACACGCCTTTGTGTTTGATGATCTCACAATACATTGTTTGAAGTACACAGTTCTCTCACCAGAGCTACTGTCTCTGTAAAGATGAATGGACTGCTTCATCACTGTTTGATAGCATTAGCTATTAGCCCTGACTTTGGTTAGTACAATGACATTAGCCTCCTACATCCGCACTGTCGCTGATATGAGTGGGTGACTGTGAAACCTCCACCACAGAAGCACAAATCGAGTCTTATGAAGTGCTTCAGGGTGCTTATTAACACATTTTTGAATTCAAGACAGTAAAAGTCAGTTAAGACAATAATTAAGCACAGTGCTATTGCTATTAATAGCGAACAAGAACAATGAGGCAAAGTGTGTTCAGTTCACAATGAAGAATAAAATGAATTTCAAATAATATTTATGCATATTATGAATGCATATGCATTACTCTGCCCCCACTCCCACAATGCAATTGGCATATAAATGAGTCATTCTATAATTTAGGGCGCATTTCATATCACTGATGAGATGTAGTGTGTGTACATATTTATATTAACTACTTTCTTCAGAAAATAGAACATTTTGAACACATTATTATAAGTTTCCTCTTGTTTATTTCAATATTTATCTAAAACAACCTTGTCATGGATATTAAAGCTGCAGTCTGTAAGTTTGGCCTCTTTGTCACCATCTCTGTTTGAAAACCTGCAATTGCAGTTGTGTGCGGAATTATCTTCCTTGTGTGGGTTGTGCAGCGGCACGGCTCCAGCGCGGATTAATCTAATGTTTTGAGGAGTATGTTTGGCAGTCAGTCACCGCACCGGTGTGGATATTGTATTTTGCACTCACAGATTCTAGCCTACGTCTTGGAATATATGACTCAAATAAGCATTTTCACTGGATATTGTCATCTGAACAAGTAAGTAACAAGTCTGCCACGTTTGTTCTGGCCAACTGAGGAAAACAGCATTACAATAAATCGCGCTACCAATGGTGATTTAATCTAAATTAGCTCATATCACATCACACCTTGCAAATTATTATTATTGTTATACTTTATTCTCAAAAGTTACGAACTGCAGCTTTAAATAAATTATGTTATTTTTGTTTTCTTTGCGCTCAAAAAGTATTCTCGTAGCTTCGCATTAGCCTCACATTTCATAAAAAAAATCTTAATTTGTGTTCCGAAGATGAACGAAGGTCTTACGTGTTTGGAACGACATGAGGGTGAGTAATTAATGACAGAATTTTCATTTTGGGGTGAACTAACCCTTTAATATTAGTCACAGCTAGGGGGAGCTACTATACAACCACATAAAACAGGAACAGCTTTGAATCCTGAATCATATCCTGAACATATCTATTCAACCACTGACCAAGGTTAATGAGATTTCCAGTAGCACATCAACCGTGAGCATCACTCCCTCAAGACTAACCTGCCGCTGTGGTATTCCTGACCTCAGAACAGTGTCCAGGCTGAGATTGACCCAGTCATGGTGGTGGGGGTGATTGGGCGGCGGTCTGCGCAGAGTGAATAGGGCCGAGCTCTTGGACCTAGCCGCTAGTTTCAGCATCTGCTCCAAGCTGCACACTGTCTGGTTCTCCACTGACCAGCGCTCGGACGTTGACATGTACTGCACTGTCCAGAAGGGATCATCCTGCATTCAGTAAAAAGAGTTATATGCTGATATATGTACTTATACAGTCCTAATGTAAAAGATCACACTTTTAAAGTCAGAAGAAAACAAGGAAATTTAGTTTAAATGTTGAATTGATGACTTGTTAGATCTAAAAGGGGCATCTCACATTAGTATTGAAGTCCACTTATACCTGGAGCAAAAGGTTTCTTGCACATAAAAAAAGATATAATTTAGTTTTATGGAACCTTTACATTTAATCAAATACACTGTTTTTCTCACTGTACCTTTAAGATTTCTATATGTTAATGTGCTGACATCATAACTGTGACTTGTTCTAAGTGACCTGTTTGGCAACATCATTTCCATAAATGGTCAAGAGAGGAAGCTTTACGTGAATATTAAAGCGCATTTACTCACACTGGGGAAAAAATGGCATAGAAATAATATTCATTCAGAAATTGCTAGTAAATTTCACAATTAATTACAAAGAAACAGCAAGTACCACATTGATTTAAACATGAAATTTTGAAGTAGAAAGACTGAAATAGTATTTTCTTGTTAAACTGAAATAGTATTTTCTTGTTAAACATACTCTAATAATCTTTATTTATTTAATTCATTTTAGTGTAGCAAATTGAACTCTTATTTCAAATAAGAAAAATCTTTTTTTGTGTACATCCTTTAATATAAAATCACTCTTCAGTGTTACCATAAATAAATTCAAATTACTAACACCATTACATACTATTTCAGCTGTACTGTAGACATTGTTCAGAGCCAAAATGGCCCATACCTTTAGAAACCACTGGCCAGCGTTCAATGAGCTCAAATCAGTCCAGTTGAAGAGTGAAGCATCATCATACTGTCTCTCTGGGAACACTCTCCTCACGTTTGTGGTTCTCCTCAACGTCCGGTCTCTCATGAGGAACGGCACACCATCTAGACTACAGCAGAAGCCAGTGTTACACAGCAGTGTATGTGATTAGACAGCACTTAGATTGCGACTGAGAAAATGCTTCCATTAGAGCTCAACCTGCCAGCGCTGCTGGGTAATATTCAATGATAAGAGACAGAGAATAAAAGTGAGGAGCTGACTTACGCTGTGATTGACAGAAAAACATCTGAATACACATACTGAATAGTGGGAATGTTGTGCAATAGAAGTAGTATTATTGCAACTCATTATTATTTATTTAGCAGATGCTTTTAACAACTTAAGCTAAATGCCTTGCAAGAGCTCAATGGTAGTACACTGTGAACCACCCGATCTAGAGATTGAACCTTTAGGTTATAAGCCAAGATACTTAACCTCTAAGCCACATTAACCTATTTCATTTTAAACCAGATGTTCCCAATTTTAGTAATATGTGGCTTGAAACAACCTATCACAATGCAGTGATGGCCCACAAGATTTCCTTTTCAATTTCAAATATTTGTTGTGTTTCTCACAATATATATTGACTCAACTGTTTTTTTTTTTTTTGGCAACACAATGGTCAAGGTGGATGACCCAAATTTAAACCATTTTATTGTTTAAATGATGCAATTTTATTTTCAACTAGGGATTTGTCTAAGGAATAATTACAGAAATTACTTTTTAAATGAGGGACAAATTTTTTTATATATATTATATTGTATTATACTATATTTCAATAAATTACAATTATATTGCCCTATAATATATTTTAATATTTAACAATAATTATAATAATGTTATTTTTATTTAAAACTTTATTTACTTTTTTTTTTACTGTAGATGAAATTATTTTCTTTGGTACTCAAAATTGTATTTGTATACACAAATAAAATGAAGAAACAGTGAAGAAACAGTCTAAATGGACAAGAGATGATATCTCAATCTAAAAAGCCTGAGTGCTGACTGTCTTTAACCAAGATAAATTACAACCCAACAGATGGACAATTTCTGCACCATTATCTAAAGATGTGTATTAAGCAGGCAGAGTAGATTACAGCTTAAGGGGGCTTCTTTATAAAGTCTTCCTGTCTATCCCAGCGTTCAATTACTATGCACTCACTGAGCTAAGAGACGTCACGCCAACCTCTCATTATAGCAGTCTCACACGGCCACACAAGGATTCACACTTTGAAATACACACTGTGTCCTTGTGCCTTTAGATACACACACATACACATGGCTTTGTATAACCTAATGATTTTCACCAAGAGGTGAAAAACCAGACAGAATGAATGTATAAATACCTGATGGTCACATCCGCCTCCAATCCACTAACATTTCTCTGCAAAGCTCTGTTGAACGACAGGAGAGAGTTCTCTGGAGCGAGCTGAACAAGAGAAAAAAAAAAGCAGATTGTATATCACAGATTGTAAATATAATAAAAGTATATTATATTTTATTTAATTACATAAAATATAACAAAAGAATAACATATATATATATATATATATATATATAATGGAAACGGAAGAGTAAAAAGTACTGCATATTTGAACCCTGTGAAGTTCAGAATGGAAAGATCTTTTTTAAACCAAAATGTGACACTCTTCTCAGCCTAGAGCTAAGCAGTAGCTAAACCTCTTCGTTGTTCTTTGGATATAAATCAATAACTCATCTCATGGAGGTTCACTGAGTGCTTGAGGGCCAGACATGCAAAAGCATGCAAGCAGCAACTTGAGATCATCTGCACACTGCAGGTCTAGATGTACTAGTGCATGTGACATCAATGCAAAATGAAGGACGCTTCTTTTGAAGCCCAAGAGAATGATGAGAGGAATATATTAAGATCAGTATGCATGTGTCTTTGGAGAGCACTTATGGTTATGACTCTCGTTTTTTAATTCTGGCTTTTAAAGCCATGGTGGTTAATACTACAGCTATGATCTCCAACCAGCGCCTGCGGTGTTGTAAAGGCTTGTGTTTTCAACCCAAGTTTGACTGTTTACAGCTGTAGTTAGGAGTGGCAGAGGACAATTACTGTAAGTTCTTCCAAAAACGTTGTTCACTAATAGGCTAACTGAAATGTTACATAACACTACTGCTAGCAAGCCACCCTTAAGAATGATGAGATGTTATTATCAATTTTCTTTCTCAATCATTTTTCTGTAGCCCTATATAGAGGAGGACCAGCTTTTCCCAGAGGAAATAAGGTAAATTTGTTTCACAGGCAAATTACAGACCAAATAAACATCTTTTTTTTCTCACACAAACCCCACAAAATTAGAGAAAATTACCTACGTTTTTTTAACATACAACATCTGATAAAGCTAAATCCATTTTTGCCTAAATAAATCTAAAATAATAATAATAAAGTATATATATATATATATGCAAAAAAATAAGAAATCAGGAAGGGGGCCAACACTTTTTCACACCACTGTATATATTGATTTCAACTACAACTGTACAAAAACATTTGCATTTTTTTTTCTGTGCCACTATAAAACAGAAATGACATGCACACGTTAAAAGCATATTTGCCATTTCAGAGCACAATACAGCAATGATACACACGGGTGTATTGAAAACCTTTCATAACCGCCAAACCTTGAACAACGCCTACACAGAGATTCTCAGCAGCTCTTTCCTGAGTTATATTTAGCTATGACAAGCCAGGGAAAAGAAATATGAGAAAGATAAATGGAGGGAGAGGAAGAAAAAGAGAGAACGATAGTGAGGGATGGAAAGAGACAGAGAGAGAGAGAGAGAGAGAGAAAGGACCAAACTGCCTCCAGCAATCCTTGATGTAGCCTGAGCTTGATGTAGCATCTAGGGAAGACAGGAAGTGCACAGCACGATGTTGACAATTTGGCATCTCACCATTGGAGCTCCATGATGGCCGATGATGGTGGGTGCTGCTTTGAGACTCCCACGCTCCATAATACAGGGTGAGGTGATTGACAGCGGAATGAAGTAAAGCGTGAGGAGAACACTCAGATAGACGAGGAGAACCATCAACTGAAACCCTAGAGAACCAACAACGTAGTTATCTGAAGTTACAACTCAGGCACAGCTTTAAAAAAAATGGCTTTTTAAGGCATAAACTAAAATGGCTATAAAATAGCTTTTTTTAATCAGTTTGAATGGTGATCACATGTGTTATGCCATCATCGTTGCAGAAGCTAAGTGTCTAAGTAACCTTTTTTTTTCAAGAGAAAATGCCTAAATGGACATTTTAGGTTAGAAACAAGTATACAATGCAGATGTGAATGCTTAGCCAATACATTTAATCTGTGCGGTGTCATTGTACATACCTAATGTGTTTTTTATTGTTAGTGTTGCTGTAGGTAATTGGATGTGATATTATTCATATACTATAAAATGTCGACAGTTAAGGAGTGCTGATTCCAAATGATTCTCTTTATACTGCTGTTAAGCATAGAAGTTTAGGCCAAAGCATGCAATAACTTCCCTTGTGACTGCTGAAAATATAAAGATCTTTGGTAGCATTCTGACGCATTTCTGAACGCATGATGTGTGGAATTGAGCTTGCACAGCTATTTTAGTTCACGTGCTTGCATACAGTATGTTTCGAGGGAGTTCTCTAAATCTTAGAGAAATGTAGAGGTTATTTTGTGAAATCTACAAATTATTAAGAAAATACACCAACACTGAAAAGTTTGAGGTCTGTTATTATTTAATACTTTTATGCAGCAAGAATGCATTAAATTGATCAAAAGGGACAGTAAAGACTTTTATAATGTTACAAAGATTTCAATTTCAAGTAATTGTTGTTCTTTTAAACTTTCGATTCATACAAAAATCATTTTTAATAAGAAATTATTATTGCAAACAAAATTAGCATCTTAGAATGATTTCTGAAGGGTCATGCGACACCTAAGACTGAAGTAACAGCTGCTAAAAATTCAACTTTGTCATTAAAGGAATAAATTACATCTTAATTTTTAATTACATTTTATTTTAAATTGTAATAATATTTCACAATATTACTGCCTTTTCTGTATTGTTTAATCAAATAAGTGCAGTCTTGGTGAGCATAAGAGACTTCTTTCAAAAATCTCCTTGACTCCAGTGTATGTCCCTGAGGAATGAAGAGAAAGTCTTCTGATTAACTAAACGAGTTAAGCCAGTTAAATCTGTGCTTATATGAATCAGATGAGCTTGGGTAAACTGAAATGAGGAATCAATAGCAGTATATTAATTTTCCCTCTAATGCTGTAACATGAAACACCAGCGCATTGAGCAAGTGGTGATAGTAATGTGTCTCTGTGTGACGACAGGAATGTATCGGGATAGAGGATTTCTCTGTGTATCCCTTTAATAATTAACATCTAGTTAATAATGATGACTAACTGAGAGACTGATCTTTAAGCGAGGAGCTGGATTCATCTTACTAGTTTTCTCTGCTCGTGCCACCTGTCCAGCCATCAGCCAGGCCAAAGCGGTTACTGCAGCCAAAGCACCGATGTGCAGGAAAGGACCAGTAGCCTGATTAAAAACAGAGTCATTCATTTGTTCTAAATACACAAACATACATAGAATAAGACAAATATCTAGACAGTGGAGGAACCTCAAAGTGTCTGTAGAAAAATAACTTTATAGAAAAAGATCTCACACACACAAAAGAAATGTATAGCCTAAAGGCATAATTTAAAAAGCACTATTTAAAATTTTGGAGTGAGTAAGATTTCTGAATGTTTTTGAAATATCTTTACTCACCAAGGCTGCATTTGTTTGCTCAAAAATACAGTAAAAATGGTAATATTATGACATATTATTAAAATTTTAAATAGCTGTTTTCTATTTTAACATCATTTAAAATATAATTTATTCATCTGAAGGCAAAGATGGCTATTCAGCAGCCATTACTCCAATATTCAGAGTCACATGAGCCTTTAGAAATCATTTTAATACGCTTTTTTTGGTACTCAAGAAACATTTCAATGCTTCAAAACAGTTGTGCTGCTTAATATTCTTATGGAATAAAACATTTACAGTATTTATTTGAAATAGAAATATTTTGTAACAATGTAAAAGTCTTTACTGTCACTTTTGATCAATTTAATGTGTCCTTGCTGAAAAGAAGTCTAAATTTCATTGAAAAAAAAAAAATCTTACTGACCACAAACTTTTGAACAGTAGTGTAACTACAAAAATTAATATTCTCCATGTCTGACTTTTGAAATCCCTCATATTTTCAGGTTATCCAGGACTGTGGGAACCCATAAAATCAGACATCTAAAAGAACGTACCCGAAGAGAAATCCAAACTACATCCCATTCCTCTCCCCACATCTGAGTGACCGATATCACACTAATTATTGTAGTGAGCAAAGCGGCTGTCACACCAATCTAGAGAGAAAAACACCGACCACTTCCTTCAGTTTCACTTCATTTTATGCAATTCTACTTCATTTATTCAGCAAACTACACTGAAAATCCACACTGCTCCATTTCTGTTCATAAACAAACAGGAAATACTACTTTAACTCTGCCAATGTGGCCAGAAAGCCTCAGGGCATAACAAGGTGTTTGTGACACTGTGTCAAGGTTAATTTGGTTTGTCTCGCATAAACGGACAAAATTCTGGGAAAAAAGTATTTCAGAGGTTGACGGGTACCTTGTGGAGCCAGTGGAGGTTTAACTGCTGCCCGACAGCTACATGGCACAGGGCTAAAATCTGGACCAAAAAAGGACAAATATAACATTCAGTGAAAAACTGGATGACAGCAACTGTTCAGATGAAGTGATAACTGGGGTATGGAGCTAAAACATCATAATAATGCTGAATGGTGACATGTACACACATGTCTGAAAGAGACGGTTAAAAGCACTGGTGGTTTTGGAGAGGTTTTAGTATGCAAATCCACAGCGCAGTATCACTGCTACAGAGCAGTTACAACTCACCATTAAAAATGCAATGTAGGTGAAACCAGCTGCTGTAGCGGCCAATATGGGAACGGTTCCATCACTCCACTCCCCTGAACGGTTATATAAAAACCTGTGGGAGCACAATACCGGAAAAAAACGTTAGCAGTTGATTCTTCAGCATTAGAATTCTTGGTTGTCTTATGTTCTCCATAATGGTCAGAATGCATTAAGGCCTAATCAAATAACCAAGCCCCTGAAAAACAAACAGAAGCTACTAATCTTTTGACTGGCTACACATTTCTCTTGCTCACTCTCATGAGAGCTCCGGATTATATAAGTATACTTTTACAAAAGAGGTGGATGACAGTGGCATCTGTTTTACAAAAAGCATCATCTGCCTAGTGTGTATCTTTGAAACAAAGGGAGATAAAACACATGAGACCATAGGGCACAGCAAGGACAGTATTAGCTTTCTTCAACATCCAAACTCAGCGGCTGTGATCAGAATTGAACACTGGCTTGCGTATTCCTGAATACTGTGCAGTAAATCCTGTATACTCCTTACTATTTTATTAAAATGGTGAGTGTAAAAGGTCATATTATCCCTCGATATGTTTCAAACAGTAGTATGCTATGTTTGTCACGTGACATATTATTATTATTTATTTATTTATTTTTTATTATGAACTTATTATTGTTATTTTTTTGTTTTTTCCTTCTGTACTCAGTGTTATATATACAGTGGTGTGAAAAAGCATTAAAGTGTGACAAACATGCAAAAAAATAAGAAATCAGGAAGGGGGCCAACACTTTTTCACACCACTGTATATGTACAAATTCCTTGCTCATTCTGATTCTAAGAAATAAGATAAAAATTGAGTAGCATTCAATAAAGAATAACTATGTAATTCTGTAAAAAAAAAAAAAAAAGACAAATGTTACAGTAAAAAAAATAATCTTTTCCAAATAATTTCCAATTTGATAAACAGAAATGGCTGAATAATAAGATTAGTAAAATCTGACCCGTAAGATTTTTTATTTTTATTTAATTCTTATTCTTATTTATTTTTTTTATTCAGCAAAGATGCATTCAAATTATTAAAAGTGGAAGTAAAGACATTTATAATGTTACAAAAACATTATTTTCAATTTTCAATTTTTGTTTCTAGTGAATAGAAACAAAAATATTAATTACCAACACAGTAATAAAATATATTTTAAAATAATTTTTAAATAAATAAAACAGAAAATAGTTATTTTAAACTGTACTAATATTTCACAGTATTATTATTTTACTATGTAATTCTTTAAAAAAAAAAAAAAAAGACAAATGTTACAGTAAAAAAAAATAATCTTTTCCAAATAATTTCCAATTTGATAAACAGAAATGGCTGAATAATAAGATTAGTAAAATCTGACCCGTAAGATTTTTTATTTTTATTTAATTCTTATTCTTATTTATTTTTTTTATTCAGCAAAGATGCATTCAAATTATTAAAAGTGGAAGTAAAGACATTTATAATGTTACAAAAACATTATTTTCAATTTTCAATTTTTGTTTCTAGTGAATAGAAACAAAAATATTAATTACCAACACAGTAATAAAATATATTTTAAAATAATTTTTAAATAAATAAAACAGAAAATAGTTATTTTAAACTGTACTAATATTTCACAGTATTATTATTTTTCTGTATTTTTTAATCAAATAAATGCAGCCTTGGTGAGCACAAGAGACTTCTTTCAAAAACATTTCAAAATTTCTACTGACACCAGACTTTTGAATAGTAGAGTACATAGAACACATGTGCATCTATACTGCAGCAATAGTGATGTGTTGGTATGTTATTCTGAGCCTAGGAAAAATGGGGCGGGCAGATTATAGATCACCCGTAATCACTCCTTTAGAATTGATTGGCTAAATGTGGCTCAGTGGGTAGAGCCATATCAAGGGTTTGCCTGCTAGATGCATTCCCTGTCTGATCACAGATTCTACACACAGTCCTTTGGGCAATAACTTTAGGTCGTTGTGAATCCACCCTCTTGTCCTCTACAGTAACATCAAGGACTGTACCTCCCCTGAGACTGTGCGGGGGGAGCTGGAGGCCACATAAGGGAGGAGAGAAGTGACATTGAAAAAGAAGAGAAAACAGGAGATGAAAGAATTAAGGAGAATCAGGAGAAAATAACCTTGAGGGACAAAGCAAACAATGGCTTTCGTTGTCACATTGTTTTTAATGTCCTCAATCAGTTTTACAGAGCATGTGGCTCCTGGAAAATGGAAGATTATGTATCAACAGTTACTGTAAAAATGTCAGAGAGTGACTTAATTGCTAAACCGTAACTGAATGTAAATGTCGGTGTTTTTGTGAGTTTGTTAATATTTTACAGTATTATGCAGATATATATTATAAAATATATATATAAATGAATAAATGCTACATTTATAATATTATATAATATATAATATATGTATATTTTAGTTCTGTATTTTATGTATACTACATACATACTACACAAAAGTGAGCAATAGACAACAGGGAACATTGCATTTGGTCCTAAATCCCATAATCCACTCTGCTCCACTTGACCTTCCATTTAATGTTTAACAAATTAACTGTAAATAACAACGGCCTCAATTTCAACATCTTTTTCTTGACTCATTGTTTAATTGGACTTACAAAAGCGAACACATTTTTACACAAACTTGCATTCAAAACACAAAATAACTGCTTTTAAGATAACAACATACTACTCTTATGAATTTATTGCATAATGCATACTGTTTTGCATACTAAAAGTAGTATGAAGTATACAGTATATACTGCACAGTATGCAGTAAGCTATTCCATTCTGAATACTAGCCAAGAACAGCCCAGCCTATCTATTAAAATTACATGCAATCTGTTCAATCAGAGACCTTTCCATGAACTCTGGATTACTAAACGCAGGATTATACCAAATCTGTTTTGGGAAAGCTCATGAGTTTCTTAGATATATCTCTTCAGAGAAACTGAGATTGTGGGATTGTTGATGAAAGTGTATAAGGCCCACTCACCAGTTAAACTCGCTGTAGTCATTATGAGCCTCCCACCAGAAGTAAAGCCACACCAGTAACAAGGAGAAAGTGCAGAAGAGAATGAAGGACCACAAACACTCCCACTGGAACAAAGAAACACAACAAACAAATAAAAATAGTTTAAATAGGAGTTCAAATAAATCTGTTACATAACCTGTGTCTATCAGCATCAGTATTATTAAATGGGTTGGTGCCAGCATGAATTAATACAGTCACTGTGAGAAACTGTGCCAAAAGATCATCTCGAGAACAAATATTTCAAAATACTGTCAAAGCTGTTTAAAAATAAAATTGAGTAAAATTGAATATAGTTCTCATAGTGCCTCAGGACATGACTGCATACGCACATTAAACTCAGTTAATATGAATAGAGCTGCTTCAATAGTGAAATCTGCCTTCATCACAGATTCATTAGTGAAACATTAGTTCTGCTCTCTGCAGGGTACATGAAAGGGCCTTTCTGTTGCCCAAATTCAGCTCTCACTTTCTCAACTAAGAGAAGCATCAAAATGCACAGGAAATGCAAACACTAAATTTACTTCAAATTTGCAATAATTAAAGAAAAAGTTTCCCCAAAAATGAAAATGTTCTATAATTTAGTAACCTTCATGCCATCCAAGATTTAGATTAGTTTGTTTCTTCATCAGAACAGATTTTGAGAAATGTAGGAATATGCAGCAAGTAATTCACAAGATATTAATTGATAGACTGGAGTCATGTGGATTACCTGTGGAATATTGTGATGTTTTTATCCAGCTGTTTAGACTCTCATTCTGACGGCACCCATTCACTGAAGAGGATCCATTGCTGAACAAGTGATGTAATGCTAAATTTCTCCAAATCTGTTCTTGGATGGCCTGAGAGTGAGTACATTTTCAGCAAATTTGGTAAGATCATTTAGTACCATGTAACCCTTGTAGATGCAGCCACAATGCTATTTGTTCTCCAGTTAACATTTTCCAGTGGATAAAACTCTTTATAATAGCATTTCTCACACATAGACAGTCAAGTATTCAAGAATACCTTCTTTGAGTTAGAGTTCCATTTTCAGCATATTACTAGCACTTCCCACACATTTTGTTTGCACATATACACCCCTGGCACAGCCAACCTCTTAACAATAACCAATGTACCATGAATAATGGCCACACTTAAAATATCACAATGCTCACAGATGACCAACTCTAATTCCTGCACATGATTTGCTTTTAAAATAAAATATATATTTTATATCAAATCAAATATATTAATATTAAAATTCTGATAAGTAAGATTACTCCTGGTTACATGAAGAAATTCACTGTTCTCACTGCTAAATAAAGAACATGACGACCGACAGCTCTTATTTTCATAAAAAAATTAAATTAAACTAAATTAAATTAAATTTAAAAAAATCAGTGGAGACACAAAGTACTCATATTGTCAATCTTCTTCCTCATCACTACACAAAGAATGAAAACAGTCTGTCATGATGAGGGAGCAGGGAAATTAAAACAGTTTTGTTCAGAAATGAATGATCCGCTTGGCTCACCACAAAGAATGAAAACAGTCTGTCATGATGAGGGAGCAGGGAAATGAAAACAGTTTTGTTCAGAAATGAATGATCCGCTTGGCTCACAAAAAGCAGGTAGAAAGCATGTATTAATTCCTAAGCCCCATCATCCAAAAACGCCTAAATATAGATGGATAAAGAGGATTATGGGTAATTCTGAGCAGAAAAATAATACACACAAATAAATGCTGCTAAAGCTGAGATCTCCCACCAGCATCACAGACTGTCTGAATGTGCCAAATCAATATCACACCATAAAACAGGTCAAATGTCAAATGCAGTATTGTTTTTCCAAATGATTTTTCCAACGAGTTTAAAAATGGCACCAGACTGAGAACAACAGAAATGTTCAGCACTGACAGTCATTGCCACAATAGTATAGTGTTGGTGGCTGCAGTAGAGTAGAGTGGTTGAAAGAGTGTTGCTATGCAGTTATTAAGGTACTTATTACTTATTACTAAAAGATTAGCTTTTAGCATGTTGCTAGGGTGTTCTGAATGGTTGCTAGGTAATTTAGCCCCAAGTTATGACATGGCTCAGGTACCTCATACAATGCAAGTCTATGGGATTTTTTTTTTTTAGAGATGTACCAATATTTAATTTCTGTCTGATACCAATAAGACAATAATTATTTTCATGTTATGGCTGATAACCAGTAAATAGCCAATATTAAAATTTCATACGATTTCACATAAATTCAAATGATTAAACACTAACACTAAAAACTAAAAACACAACAAGTTAATTTAGGCATCACAACAAATGGATATTTATTTTGAAATTTGCTAAAGATTGCATACAGTGTTATTAAATTATTAGTGTTTTTAAGATCTACTTTAAGTGAGCATTAGCAGGTAAGGCAAAGGTAAATCTACTTTTAAAAATAGTGGAATTTAGCATAACAATATTGACCAATTCAGATTTCTAAGCATAGGGTTTTTTCAATAGTCATAAAGCAAATTTAAAATAATAAATCAGATAATTTCAAAAAACTAAAAACACCTCTCCTCAACATGCATTATGGGACAAATTTTAAGTTTATTACTTAAGTAATTCATGGCCTGATTTATCCTTCATAACCTTGAACACACAACCTTAATGAGGCAACAATAGTTCAGTGTATGAATTGATAAACACAGCTGTGTTTTTGGCACTCATGTAGTTGTCACAGCTGAACAGATTGCCATGACATCATCAGGGCCAATGAGCAACAAGAAGCATACATCTTAACAGGAGGGGTTCAGAGCAGTGCTGGGCAGCAAATTGTGTTTCCTCTAAACGAGAATATTATCTCATCATTAAGCCTCAAAAAGCTTATTTTCAAAAGCCTTGTTTCATTCTGTCCTGCTGATCTGAGATGGCAGCTCCACTCCACCACTAAGTACCAAAGTAAACTCACTTTTCCCACTATTGCCTGAGCGGAGAGTTGAATTTGTATTGTGTGTCTATGACAGCGTATACCTGTCTGAGCCTTGAACATTTCATTGCAACAATCATAGAGTTACATCAGGCACAGAAACCCTTCTATGAAGAAAATAAAAGTAACAATTCCCTTTAAAACTATCCCAGCAAAGCTTTGCACGGCACATTTGTTTTAACACTGTAAAGACTCTTGCTAATTGGTTATGGTGGAGTGAAATGGCATGGTTACAGTGGCTGCCTTTAATTATCTTCATTAAAGGGGTCATGATGCGATTTCAATTTTTCCTTTCTCTTTGGAGTGTTACAAGCTCAAAGAAGATCTGTAAAGTTGCAAAGACTAAAGTCTCAAATCCAAAGAGATATTTTTTATAAAAGTTAAGACTTGTCCATGCCCTCCTAAAACGCCTCGTTTAAACACGCCCCCACAACTGTTTGGCCTTCCAAAAGAGGACGATGTCCGCTTTGTCATGCCTAGAGCTGATCCGTGCTGGTCGCTGAGGAAAAACATCAACTTCACGCTGTCAATCGCTGGATCGGCTTTCACCGTGGACGAAGTAGAGTCCAGCCCGGGGTCGTCACATGTGGTTGCCATACATTATGTGGAAAATAATGTGTTTTTTTAACCTTAAACCGCATAAACACATTGCATTACAACAAATAAACTAAATAATGTTCTTTTTAGCAACATCATATGACCCCTTTAAGTTAAACAGGCTTATCTGATGCTGAAATATGGGCATAATAATATCTCAGGCTAAGATCTGCCAAGCACTGGCTGCAATTATGAAAATTAACCAATAGATTTTTTAGCGTTTCCTGAACAAACAACCAAGCCAAGATGAACCAATGCCCAAAAACAAGACAGATAGAAACCAAGAAACAGCAAAAAGCAGCTTTTCCTTGGAGTGCATTGACTTTGAATCGGAATCATATAATTTATTCATACAGTAAGTATTTGCCACACACAACTGCTCCCTTGAGGCACCAACTGTAGTTCAAAATCCCACTGACTGCTAAATATCTATTCTACAGAGGCAAAGGGCAAAGAACACGGGGAGGCTGGCTACCCGATGTGAGAGAGTGAAGGAGAAGCAGTAGGTGGAAGTGAGTGGATTGAAAAATAGAAGTGGAAAAGGTAGGGGAGTAGCTGAACAACATCCTTTCATAACAGTCCCTCAGTGGTAAATTCCATCCGTAAGCAAGGTGCAAAATCGGGTTCCTTTCTACACAGTGGACTCACCTGGTCTGGAACAGATGTCATGGAATCCATTAACAGGACTGTTTAAAGAAAAGATATGCGTTTTATTCATGGAGTGATTATTATACTGGTGTATAGCAGCACCTTTCGATATGTGACTCAAAAAACTAGACTACACAACTGAAAATAAAATGTCATTGGAGGTAAAATTTAGGTCAGGTGGAATTAAATTGTGGGAGTATAATAAGGACTATGCAAAAATGACCTTTAGCAATCCATGTGGATTCAATTTAACACTACTAACGCTTAAAGCTTCACGGGTTACTTAGATCATTTCTACTGAATAGACCAGTTGTAGTAGTGGAAGAGGTGTGATGTACAGTACATTTTCACTATAGTGTTGGCATTTACATAAGGGTATTTTTGGTCCTGAAAATAGTTCACTACAGCTCGACAATGCCTGAGGGTTACAGCCAGAAATGCTGGATGTCTAAATGAAAACGCTGTGAACATGACTAACTTCCACTTGAAATAACACGTTTATTTCTATTCAAAGTGTTCCATTGATGTTAATTGTTATGTAAAATCATTGTGGATCAATAATGTGTTGGCCGCCACAAAGAGTACTTTTATAAGCTGCCTTGCAAATATGGAAAAAAAATAAAATAAAAATCACACAATGGAATATGTACTTTAAACATGGAACAACATGAATGACAAATAACTAAATGGCAGATGCACATAAATCTCTATTCAAAAGCACTCAATAACCAAGATCTCTGTAAATTAATACTTAAAGGGATAGTTCACCCAAAAATTAAAATTCTGTCATCATTTACTCACCTTCATGTCATTCCAAACCTGTTTTACTTTTTTCTTCTGAAGAACATAAAAATGAATGAAAATGTAATTTGGAATAATGTCTCAGTGTCCATACAATAAAAGTCAGTAGGGTCCAAAACAACAGAATTGACCATTTTAAATTAACTATACCTTTAACATCTTTCTTTTTCTCCAATGTGAAATAAGCGTAACCTAATAATCTCCATGCTGACAGATTAAATCTGACAAGAACCTGCATTGTAGGTCACCTTGTAGGAAATGCTTGCCCTAGATAACATACCCATAGATAAATTCATCAAAGCCATTTAAGAATGCTGCTCTGATTTGTAAACACGAGCCCTGAATGACTGCAACATGGACAGCATTGCAGTGAACAGATTACTATGTGCAATACAGCGTCTAGGGAACAGAATATAATCACAGACATAATCTGTATTCCTGAGGGATGAAAAGTGTTTAAGAGCCCCAGTTTGCTGCTGATGCTGTCTAAAGATGCATGTACATGTCTGTGAGTTTCTTCCAATCGACTGGAAATCACAGTCCTCAGCCCGAGGGAAAACACTGATTGGTTGGGTGGCCTCTGGCTGAGTCTGTGGCGGTTTTGTACCTGCTGTAAGCGGGTACAAGGGTAGCGTCACCGTCTGTCATTGCACATCATGTCTCTGGTGACACTGCCCTCAGTACCGAGTGGAAGAGGAGGACGTTTTAACATACAAAACAGGATATTAAAAAAAATTCACCAGACTAAGAGGTATTTGAACTTTGCTTACCAAGTGTTTGCCTAGTGAGGTGTTAAAAGGGATATTTTGCCCAAAAATGAAATCTCTGTCATCATTTACTCACATTGTTTTAAACCTGTTTGACTTTCTTTCGCTTATGGAATGCAATTTGAAGAATGCTCCTAACCAAACAGTTTTGGTGACCATTGACTTCCATAGGGACCAAAAAAAAAAAAAAAGAGACATTTCTAAATATCTTCTTTTATGTTCCACAGAAGAACATAACATAAGCATGAGTAATTGATGAGTAATTGATGACAAAATAAACAATTTTGGGTGAACAACCCCTTTAAAATGGTATTTTTAGGGATGCACCAAAAGCTTGGCTGCTATTGTCAGAAAACATGAACAAAAACTGTAAATTCAACTGACTGGATAAAAATGAAGAAAACGCAGCATGATTGTGAAATTATCCGGGTTTAAATAACATTTAACGTAATCAATGGATGGTTTACCATCATCACTGTCATATGTATAACTACACTTTTACTTCAGTGTCTGTATATTTAAACAATATTTTAAATATTTTTTGGGCCAACAATGGCAGTGTAAATTCACATCAAGGATCTAGTCTACATCACTTAATAATGTAACATTACATGAATTGAGAAATCAACTTTTACTAGCTTTTGATATATAAGAGGTCATCGTACTAAAAGAATGTCCTGTAAGTTTCAGAAATGAAAATGTCCTTGTTACTGAAATAAAAGCTTTTATTGACAGCAGGCCCAGCGAACGGCAGAACATTCAATCTATAGATAGGTTAAACACCGCCTCCACCAAAGAATATCAATGCCTAATTATGTAGCCCCGCCCGCTGATTCGCGCATTACATAGTAGGGAAATAACATAAGTGGCGCTAAACCGGATCGAGCAAACCAATCAATAAACATGCCGTTAAAGATCGCAAAATATTGTGCAGTGCCTGGTTGTGGAAGAACACAGTCATTGCATAACCTTCCTTCGGATTCAAATATTAGGAATGCGTGGTTGAACTTTATTTTTAATGAAGTTCCAGCTTGTGAGTAAAACATTGAGCATTTGTTTGCTTAATTTCACCGCAGATTCCTTTGTAAACAAGACACAGGTCGATGCTGGATTTGAAGAGAGACTGAGATTAAAAAGCAATGCTGTGCCTTCTATATTGGATCTGACAGGAATCCGACTTATGAGAGTAAAAAATATTTGTACTATCCGACAGAAATGGAGCAGCATATTTATGCGAGTAAAAAATATTTGTACAAAGTGTCACTATTGCTTTGTTAGAGATCACTTGATATGTCCTGATTATGTGTACGTGTCTAACCAAAGTTACAGAAGGCTCAAGGCAAAACTGTTATCCAATCATAGCAGTGGGAGTTTACTTCCAAGTCTTCAGTGCGGCACGCCCATAAAAACCGAGCGACTTTTTCCCGGGTCTTATGAGGACGACAGACCACAAAACTATATTCCTATAAAATACATAATATATATAATATATAACGACGTATTTAGGAAGAGGCAAAGTTCCACTGGCTCAAATCTGAAGCGTCCCTCCCAAAGTCACATGACTGTAGTTCCGTGACTCGCCTGTGAGGTCGCTGTTGAGCGGAAGACACATTCTCACATATATATATATATATATATATATATATATATATATATACACTGTACACACACACAGTTGTTATTATTATTTTTTTTTTCAGGGCATCATCAGGATATGACTGTCAGTCCTGTTTGGAGGCTTACTATGGTTATGTTTATAGAGAAATTTGTTATGAAAGAGATTAACAACCACATTCTATAAACAGTGACTAACAACCAAATTTTAAGAGTGATTTCAGTTAATGTGAGCCATATGAATGGAAGCAAAGTCAACAACTAGTTGCCTGTTGTGTCACTGACGCATGTGTACCACACATTGTGAGTACATCTTTACTGTCAATCACTAATGTTAGAGCTGTCAACCTCTCTCAGATGAAAAATGAGAGAAAAGAAGGGAACTGTGTAGAGTGTTTGTGTAGATCCTGAGAGCTTTTGGCAGCATCCGAGAGGATAAAAGCAGCTGTTAAATACTATTATTTTGAACTTTCCATTCATCAAAGAAAAAATGCATCACAAAAATATTAAGCAGTCCAACTGTTTTTGAATGTGATAAATGTAAAACAGTTATTTCTAAAGATCTTTCACAATACTGCAGTTTTTAGTGTATTTTTGTATCAAATAAACACATTTAAAACATTTAAAAAAAATTTACGGACCCCAAACTTTTGAACAGTACTGTCTATAATTGATCACAGTTATCCCACTACATGCTGCTGGTATTGTGTTTTATGAGCTGTTGGTTTGCATAGACCAAGCAGGGGCCCGTGGGAGAAAAGGACACTCCCATTCACGTGGGATACGTAAATGGAAAAACTCTCAATTATTACTGAGGAGGGCTCTCTTTTCAGTGGAGCACAGCTTACAGCTTAAACAGGAGATGATCACACATTTCTCTCTCACACACACGCTTACCAAACACAAAGACAGGCTTCATTTAGAATAATTCAACAGAACTAGTCATATTAGACCACTGTACACCATGTTCTTTTGGGGTTAATGCACAAAGCCTTTGTGTTGAATCTGAAATGCCAGACGGAATCTCTCCGTTCCAATGATTCCACAGATTGAGTCTGGAATCATGAAATATGGATGCTCTTTGCATCATCCCTGGTCTCACAGCTCAGATTTTAGTGTGTCATATGAGGGTGAGACCTGGACAATGAAACGATCAACTGTGGCAGAATGGGACAAAGGTCAAATTTTTATGTATGAGTAAAGACAGCATATCCTGCTTCATTTAAAAGTGACAGGAAACTGCATTAGCTGTATTCATTGAGAATTGACACCGCAGTGCATTCTGGTCCGGGGTATCTCTCTCTCTCTCTCTCTCCCACTCGCAGACAGCTGAACTGGCTGTTTCTGTGGACAGGGTCAGGCCTCCCACTGCGGACAGTCAAGACTGAGCTGAAATCGCTGACAGCACAGTACAAGCAGCTGAGAGCCAGAAAACAACAGGAAACCAGGCAATGGCTTAATCTTCTTTTGTGGAATTAAAATGGAAATCTTATATATCCGTTATGGCTCATTTTATTATAGTAGGCATTGATCCAACTGCACACTGATTGTAGATATGTGATGCATATATCCATCTGGTTGACTCACACTATGTTCTGAACCTGAAAACGGTTAAAAAGCAAACCCATAGCCCTTTCATGGGCATGGTACCATGGAAGGCCAATGGTTTCGAATGGAAATACTATGGAACTTTGATATACAACAGAAAGAGATGATTATCACATGCAATTATCATGGTGTTCACTTTAAGGCACTAATACCATGGAATAACAAACATACAGTGGGTACAGAAAAGAATCACCCCCCTTTAAAATAATCACATTTTGTTGCTTTTTGCAGCCTGAAATGAAGACGGACACATTTTTTGTTTCATCCAGCTTTATTTACTCAGTGCAACTTATAACATCCAAGTAAAATATATAACACCAACATGTCAGAAAAAAATACAAAAATAAAAAAACAGAATCACTGAGTTGGAAAAAGGATCAACTGTGATCAGCTGTGGTCATTTCGATTTCCTGAGCTTTCCTGGAGCATTTCAGTCCTTGGTAGTGCAACTGAAGCAAACAATCAACTATGGGCAGCAAGGCACTGTCAAAAGATCTCTGGGTTAAAGTTGTGGACAGGAGATGGATACAAAAAAAATTCAAAGGCTTTATCAATGCCTAGAAGTACAGTGGAAGAACTAAGAAGTGGAAGGTATTTGGTACAACACAGACCCTCCCTGGATCAGGACGTCGCTCCAAACTGGATGAAAGAGCCAGGAGGAAACTGGTCAAAGAGGATACCAAGAGGCCTACAGCAACTCTGAAGCAGTTACAGGAATTCATTGCAAAGAGTGGTCATTGTGTGCATGTGACAACAATATCACAAATTCTCCACAAATGTGGCTTGTATGGGAGGGTTGCAAGAAAAAAGGCACTCCTCAAGAAAGGCCACATGCAGTCACGACTGAGCTTTGCCAAAACGCACCTTGAATATTCTGAGGCAGATGAGACTAAAATTGAATTATTAGCCTCAACACCAAGCTATATGTCTGGCAGAAATCCAATACATCTCACCAACCAAATAACACTATTCCTACAGTAAAGCAGTGGTTCCCAAACTTTTTCTGCCGGGCCCCCCTTTTGTAGAGAAAAATGGGAACCACTGCAGTAAAGCATGGAGGTGGTAATATCCTGTTATGGGGTGTTTCTCTGCAGCAGGGACTGGAGCACTTGTCAGGATAGAAGGCAAAATACCGTCAAATTCTTGAGGAAAATCTGTTGCCCACTGCCAGAAAGTTGTCAATGGGAAGAAGGTTTACCTTCCAACATGACGAAGACCCAAAGCACACAGCAAATCTGAGCACACAGTGATTGAAGGAGAAAAAGGTGAATGTCCTTTCATGGCCTAGTCAGAGATCAGACTTAAACCCCATTGAAAATCTGTGGAATGACTTGAAGACTGCAGTCTACAAACGGTCATCATCAAATTGAACTGAACTCGAGCAGTTCCAGGTGGTTCAACAAAATACTGACACAAGGGGGTGATCCTTTTTCCAACTCAGTGATTCTGTTTTTGTATTTTTTTTATAACATGTTGGTCTTATATCTTTCACTTGGATGTTATAAGTTGCACTGAGTAAATACAGCTGGGTAAAATAAAAACTGTGTCTGTTATCATATCACCATGTCCAATATATATATCATTTTATATAATTACATAATTTATAATATGTTACATATATATGTAATTTATACATTAAAAAGTATTTAATTATATCAAATTATTATATGCGTCTGTATATATTATTTACGATTATATATTTTATATAATATATAATATATATATATATATATATATATATAATGTTTGAGGGGGGGATTTAGCATGTTTCTATGCTTAGCATGTTTTAACATGTTGCAACATGCTAGGTTGTTCTGGGTGGTTGCTTATCAAATTTTTGGTCCATATTGTAGTCCATAAAAAGGTAAATCTATGTGATTCTTTCACCCATTTTATTGTCTGCCTAGCAAAAATATATTTTACTCCGATCCACTGGAATAGTTCCTGCATGATTTGAAGTCTGTAGTATGAGTAAGCACCAAAAACAAAGTATATACTTAAAAATGTTTTAAAAAGTTTGCAAATGATTATCAAACTTACTCCCACAGATTCTTTAGAAACTGATGTAGTTTCCCAGGTGTTGTGTGACAGTCCTCCTTTCATTATCGACATGCATCTGTACTGATAAGCCTCCAACTTTATCTTGGTTTCTCTGACAACCATCTCTCCAGCTCTTCTCAGCAACATGACCACGGTCAAAATCTGTGTCACTGATTTTCAACACAAAGTCTTCTCCTTTCGCTTGCACTCTCATCTTACAGCCTGATTCTCTGACAAGCAATTGTGTCCCAACTCTCTTCTCCCACAGGGACCTTTACAGAGTACACATCTGAAAACAGTAATGCTCAAAGGCAAAACTCTCTCTGAAGGAAAGCAAACATTAACAAATGCATTTTCAAGGACTTTTAAGAGATATCTGATTAGCATAATTAAAAAAACACTGAATGAAAAGACAGGCCTATAGGTTTTCCACTAACACTTCTATGTTTCTGAGCAACTGCAACTCTTTGGAGAGACCATGTAATAGGAAAAAAAACTACAGGATGTTTATTAGCGTTACACTTACAGTGGCAAATGAAAGGGTACATACAACATGAAAGGGCACACATTCCCATAACACAGAGAAATCTACAGCTGCTGTGCTAGCTACATATTCCACTAACATAAAAGTTAAACAGACCTACAATGTTTTGATTAAAGCCTTCATTTACTAAAGCAGAACATCCCCTCATGGACTCTTGGCCTTGCTCACTGCATTAGGCAATGAGGATAATACCATTTGTTAGCAGTCTGGAGACGGCTCTTTCAAAACCCATAAATAACGTCACAATTCCTCTGATGCTCAGCGCATGTCCTTTAATTAAATGCAGGGAAGCAGCATCCTAGACAAAAAGTACTTTTATGCATAAAAGACTGATCGCTACTTACTTATACTTGACTCTATTAAAGCAGATGAGAGCAAACCCCAATCAAAAGACCCTTAAACAAAAGGACTGTGAATAATATGATTCCTAATTTCCTGTTTGTAACACCTATGACTAATATCTGTTTGCTGAGGTTAATCAATCTCTAGAACATCATTTAATATAGTAAAATCAGTAATGAAATGCTTTCTCACTTTTATGTTTCATTACTGAATAAGGTCTGGTTATTTGATGTATACAGTGCAAATGTTCACATCTTCAGCTGACCTCTTAATGACCTGGAGTTTCTTAATAAGCTTGTGTTCTCATATTGACACTACATCATCTATGTCTATGCACAAAACAAAGATAATGATAGACGTGTAATGATAGACTGAAAGAACACAAGGGAACACAGAGTTCGTGATTAGCTAATGAATTTTTACCCCATATGGCACTGTGACCCTTGACTAATTTAAACGTTGATCTTCTCAAAAAAGTTTTCTTGGAAACTATGACTCAACATGTGACCTGATTAATTTCTAATCCTAGTTAACCTACACTTTTAAAAATGGTTCCAATAAAGTGGTTTTAATAGCGATGCAATAGAAGAACCATTGTGGTTTTCCCAAAGAACCTTTCTGTGAACATTTTTTTTCTTAATGTGTATAATATTTTAATAATTGGAAGAACCTTCCATTATAAAGAACCATGAAGAACATTACAAAAGTTCTTCATGGAACCATCAAAGCCAATAAAGAACCTTTATTTTTAAGAGTGTATTATACTTTTAAAACAATCTGCATATGTATAGGTTGTTACTTAAACGTTTTCTAAAGGACTGCGTAGGTGGTTCAGCATAGTCTGATTCGCAAAAGAATCACTTATGTGATTCTGACTCTTTTGAGTCAGTTCTTTTAAACAAATCAGTTAAAATTACTCTTTATTGGGTTTGAATCAGTCTTCAAAAACTAAGATCATTATGAAATGACTAAGAATCAGAAAAGTCAACGTTTGCTTCAGTTTCATTACAGTTTTTTGGGGCAGTGTGAACCTGCCTTAAATAATGTTCATGAAAATCTGTCGAAACACTTCACCACATCAAAACTGTTCAAATAAACACTCAGGTCAAATAACATATGTGTGATGAACTAAAAATGTGACATCTAAAATATTAGCTGTGGGATTTGAGCTGTAATAAAGTCCAGATGGCTTGGCGACGGGATAACTCACCTTGGTGGTGTCATCATGTGACCGCTGGTAGCGTTTCCAGCGGCATCCGTAGATCCCGGTTAGACATGACAAACACAGCTGTCTCTCATAGACCTGTAATGGTTGGTGTTTCACCATGCTCCTTCAATCCAGACTCCAACCCGCTTCACTATCATCCCATTGAATGCCAAGAACCCTGTAGAAAGACACACACAGAGCACTGCATAAAACAACAGCAGATTAGCATTAGCACTATGCGACACTTCAAATGGCTGACATATCCATAAATCTTATGAGGGGAGGAGTGGAGAACTATGAGCCTATGTCCAACATTGTCACTGCTCAATGTCATTCCAGATCCTCTAAATATTGTAGATCCATAATTCCTAAAACTGACCGTTCAGTTTCACAATTTATGCTCAAACTAGGGCTGTCGCGATAACCGCAATATCGCAATACCGCGCTATTGACGAGCAAACCGCAGAGGAATGCAACCGCGATTTTTGCGTGTTTTCTTTTTTCGTAAGGTTATGCCCATCTCGTTTTACACTTCATGCATGTGGACTGAATATTAAACAAGTTACTAATGATAACATAATGTGCACCATGCTGATTTGTACAGAGGCTCCGTAGATTTGCACTTGAGAGATCGACTGAGCGCGTTCGATTACTTGCGTCTGTCGTCCAGGCCGAGTCATATACTGTATATTTGTAAAAATAGGTTGTCGTGTCCAAGGAAAGCAAAATCTCTGTCTTAGCATCGACGCATAGCTGGTCAGCTGAGCCTTCTAAAGTGGCGCTCAAAGTTAAAATGATTTCAACAGCGTGTTTCATTACGTCTCTTTGAATGAATGAATCAGCGTTTTTGAACGTGTAGTTGAATGACAGTCACGTTCCACCACCTTGTGGCGCAACACTGTAACTGCACTGACTGACAGCCCGTCTAGAACACGCGCGCAGGTGGAAACATCAATAGCCTAACGATCTTATTGTCAGGTTTATGTTCTGTTATGTAGACCGTTATTTTGTCATTCTCTTCTGTTTACTATATATATATATATATATATATATATATATATATAGCGGTAATACAGCATACCGCGCTATTGAGCCACTCAAAATTACCGCAAGGGAACTTCCCTCACCGCGAGGTTTGAGCTAGGGTTTGAGCCCTAGCTCAAACTGTGGTTATCAATGTTGAATCCACGGTTCAAAAGTTTGGAGCCAGTCTCATTAGATGACAGTTGTTTATTTAAAGTCCCCCTGTAGTGAAAATCAAGTTTTTTATGTTGTTTATTTCTCTATGTGGTGTTTTTAATGTGCTTTTAGACAAATTATGTGCCAATCTATAAATCAACACCATTGCTGAGTATTTTCTCCTTAAAACTGTAGTTTCCCAAAGGATGACAGTGATTAAAGTGTGACAAACATGCAAAAAAATAAGAAATCAGGAAGGGGGCCAACACTTTTTCACACCACTGTATGTATATGTATATGTATGGCGATAATACAGCATACCGCGCTATTGAGCCACTCAAAATTACCGCAAGGGAACTTCCCTCACCGCGAGGTTTGAGCTAGGGTTTGAGCCCTAGCTCAAACTGTGGTTATCAATGTTGAATCCACGGTTCAAAAGTTTGGAGCCAGTCTCATTAGATGACAGTTGTTTATTTAAAGTCCCCCTGTAGTGAAAATCAAGTTTTTTATGTTGTTTATTTCTCTATGTGGTGTTTTTAATGTGCTTTTAGACAAATTATGTGCCAATCTATAAATCAACACCATTGCTGAGTATTTTCTCCTTAAAACTGTAGTTTCCCAAAGGATGACTCACGTCAAGGGATCGATTCCTATCACTAGCATGCAAAATATACCAATACCAGCACAAAACCAAAAATAAATCAGAGCAAAAAACCCATGAAGCTGTGGTTTAATGTGAATTTAGAACCGCTAACTTGCATTATATCCCGTGGCAACAGTGTAAAAGTAGCCCGGAGTCAGACGCACCTCTCCCGCAGCTGCGTCTGCACTTCACATGCGTATGTTCGCGGGCGCGAATTAACAATCACAAACGGCTGTATTCGAGTCTTCAAGGCATTTTAGGACACAACATCATCAAGTCAGTAACTTTAACGAATGTTACAGTATTCACTGTAGTTGTCCACTAGTAAAAACATAGTTTTATCAGTCATTATCCGTGTATGCCATTGTTTTGCGGTTACTACAGTTCAGTGGATCAGGAGGCGCTGGCTGTATGACTGAGTGGAGGCGGGGCTAATTTGCATATTCATAGATCCGCGTATAGTAAATGAGGCAAGGGTGTAGAGTTACATTCAAGCTATTTTAAGGCATGAGAAAATTATTTTCACAAGAAAAAACATTTAAATATGTCATTTTGATTATCAAAGATAAGTTTTAAGGGATAAAATATTTGACTACAGGGGGACTTTAAAGAAATTAATAATTTTATTCAGCAAGACTGCATTAAATAACAAAGACATTTATACTGTTACAAAAGATTTCTAGTCCAAATAGATGATGTTCTTTTAAACAGGGTTCCCACACCTTGGGTAACTTAAAATTCAAGGACCTTTCAAGGATTTTCCAGTTCCAGTACCCTCAAATTCAAGGACTTAATGTGGGGACACATTTCAAGTGAGATCACGGTTACACCGTGTTACCTTGTAAGATACATTGTTACAGTTTTCATGTGTCAAACAACTATGCAAAAAAATTTTTTTTTTTTGCATTTATTTTTGACCATATGACAGAGATCTGATATTCTATTTGTCGTATTTCTGTTTTGCATAAAACTGAAGAATATTCGATAAATCCTATACTGTATTCTAAAATGATCTGATATTAACTTTTGCATGGATTTTATTGAAAAGAGCTTAGGCAAATGTAACCAGAAGTTTTAAGATATATGAATATGCTTTTAAGTTTTTCTTGCCTCATGGGTTAACATTATCTTAACAAGCAAAGCAATTCAGCATTAATTTCACGGTGTGTCTATGAAACGTTAAGGTACCATTGTAGTAGTTTCATGCGTGCGTGAACGTCATGGCAACGTACAACTATGGCAAGCCAAAAAAGTCAGAATTACGCTATAGATAAATTGCATTTACATACAAAACGCTGTTTTTTCCGGTGTTTAAAACAGCATTAGCACCGTCAAATATGCCGTCCTGATAGCAGACGCCATAAAAACCATGCATAAACGGTAAAAAACGCAGTATTTAACGGCATAAATTTTATTCTGACTCTTTTGTCTTGCCATATACAACACAAAGTATCTCACGCGGGAAACAATTAACGTAACACGTAAAATGCGCGTAACTAACGTAAATCAAGCAAGCTAGTATGCATAGGCCACGAAGTGTTGGCGAAATAACACATTAGCGGACCAGAGGGAATAATATGGAATTTTTTCCAGAAAACTTCTTGCACAAAATAAATTCAAACACTTTCAAGGACCTGTATCTATGTATTTTTATTTTCAAAACTTTCCAGGGCCTTGACATTTTTTTTTCAGATTCACAAACTTTCAAGTATTTCAAGGACCCATGGGAACCCTGTTTAAACTTTCTATTCATCAAAGAATAATGAAAAAACATATCATGGTTTCCACATAAGTAAGCAGCATAACTGTTTTCAACATTGATAATAATAAATGTTTCTTGAGCAGCAAATCAGCATATTAGAATGATATCTGAATGATTGTGTTATACTGAAAACTAGAGTAATGGCTGCTGAAAATTAAGCTTTTCCATCACAGGAATAAATTACATTTTAAAATACATTAAAATAGAAAACAGTTATTTTAAATTGTAATATTTCACATTATTAGTTTTTACTACATTTTTTATTTAAAAATGCAGCCTGCGTGAGCATAAGAGACTACTTTTTGTCTGTGGATCCCATCAACACCTGAAAACTGCCAGTGTATCAGTAGTGGACCCTCAACCATCCTCGCGTTCATGTGTGTCAGTCACCAGATCGGCACAGTGTCTGTAGTAATCATCACTGAATTGCCCAAGAGAATAAATTCACATTCTTGCAGCCTCAGCTCAGAGATTTTCCCCTACTTATCAGTCTCTGTGAGCAAGGGACTAAGCCTCTGGGACCCTTATCAGGGAAGACAGGGCGGCCCTGGCATCAGCCAAAACACTGTCATCTAATGAGACAGCTTTTCATTTGCACAAATCCAAACACTGTGGAAAAGCTGACAGAGAAGTGCTTTCAGTGTTGTCTATTGTTGGATTTCTACTACAAATCTGTTTTAAAAAAGTTTTATGTTTAAGAAATTATGTTCATACTACTGTTCAAGAAAGAAAGAAAGAAAGAAAGAAAGAAGGATCACAGGAATAAATTACATTTCAAAACAGAAACTAAAAACAAAAAACAGTTAGTGTGTAAAAATATTTCACATAATTACTGGTTTCACTGTATTCTTAATCAAATAAATTCAGCCTTGGTGAGCTCAAGACTTAAAAATCCTACCAACCCCAATCTTTTGAGTGGTAATGTATATTTTCGGAAAGTTAAATGAAAACTTGTTAGGGTTGCAAAAATATGACATAGGCTGATCTAGACAGAAATAAAGTTAATGAAAACAAGTCGTGTTGAAAAAATCCACAAGCAAATTATCCAAATTAATCTCCAGGCTGCCTCTCATGAGGGCTCCCGTATTTATAAGCATGGCACATCATATCTCTGAATACCTCCTTTGCTTATCTGATAAATGAATCATTGCCGAGTGCACCCAAACAGTAATCAGGGACATCAGGGAGCGAATGGAGACCACCAGCAGTCTTTTATGGGCACTGCACTGGTGGGAGGCGTATCCGACATTTAGAGGACCCAACAGAGAAATGAGAGTTAGTTTATATCACCAAGGTCTCATGTGAATGTCCACTTCAAAAGTAACCTAAAGGCTTATGGAAAATAATAGCAGAGACTCTTCTATTGATTAGCTGAACATAACAGGCAACATCAGAGGTCACATCACCTAATTTCAACAGTGATGAACCTGCAAAGGGCTAAGGGTGAAGGTTAGGGGCTGTGATGTTGTACTACCATCAGCTAATCTGCTTTAGAAAAAACAATCCATGTCCTTGGAATTGAATATGAAAATCTGTATTAAAAAGCTCAGCTTTTACAAGCCAGACTGAATCACGCTCTTTCAAGGGTGTGTTATATGAAGTACATGACTTCTTACATAACCAAAATGAGCTTCAATCAGCTTGTGTTTCTGTAAATTAGCTGTCAGTGTTTGTTAATTGCAAAGAAAGCAATTATTCTTGCACTCCCATGAAGAGAAGAGAATCCATTTTGGAGAACTGCTGAATAATTAAGCATATTTACTGCTGTGCGTGTGGCAGTTTTAGAAGGGGAACGGTAATCTATAGAGCAGGTGGGATAATTATAGGGTTAATTTGATCTGGTCATGCTAGACATGGCTGAAAGACTTCTTACACCAACTTTTTACATTTTTAATGTTTGCATGCCAGGAATATCTAGAATGATATTTTTTTAATATATAAATAAGAATAAATCATCATGTATTCATTCATTAACATCATCCAAACATTAAATGGCACAATAAATGAACACAGGAGGTTAAAATAATTAGGATAAGTCACTGTTGTTATGAACTAGTGATGAAATGCAGCCGTCAGCTCTTCCTTGTCTCAACAGAACTCTCAGAAAAGGAAAACAAGTCACATTGCAATACAAAACTCTACAGTCTCCTTAAATATATCAACTTTTTGCTGGGTCACCAGTTCTTTTAATTATCAGTTGAAAAGGAGAATGTAAACACGGCTAAGCACTTGGGAAGAAAAAATATTAACTTTTAGACACTGTCAGCGGAATTGTGCATGGATTTAGAATTTACCCTATGATCTCTACCGGAATTCTCAGAAAATAAAAGCACATACATAAAATGAAAATGTCTTCAAATATGGCACAAAGTCACACAGTTTCAGTCGACTCAATCGATGTGAAACTCTCTCAGACATAGAAAGAGTTTCACATCTAGTTGACTCTTGTACCATATTTTTAGGGCTCTGAATTGGGTGAGAGTTTAGGAACAATATTCTCTTTTTCTGCTACTTCATTTCCTATTGCCCCGCAACAGTGACAAACAGCCTCCATTAACGGAAACGGTTCAGCAGTTTGCATCTCAGATTAGAAGGGAAAGGTTGAGTTAAAAGAAACCTCCTACAGCAAAAAAAAAAACAGTATCATTGACAGTTTCAAGAGTCTTAAGGTGTGGTCACATTTGTGAATTTTAGGCTAAATTTTGTGGGCAAAAAAAGGTCGATTGTGTATTGTCAATAGCGTAGCAATGCATGATCCTCACATAGAAGTCACTTTCAAACCAAGCAGCTTTTTGTTGGTCAGTGTGGCAAATCTGTGTGTCCAACTTTAACCTGTTGCGAAATCTGCTTGGGATTCTTCGCCCTCATGTGAAATTCCCATTTAGATGGATTCTTTTTAAAATGACTGGATTTCGCCAGCCAAAACTCACTGAACAATGCTAAATTTGACCACACCTATCGGCAGAAAAGGCCTCTGTGAGTCAATCTACTATTAGCATCTTAAACATATTTACCATATACTTAAGTCAAACTAATGGTCACAATGAGCAAAAGACAAGGGAGTTAGACAGTTTACAGCCTGGTGACAAACTAAACAAGCCCCTGAGTTGTTATTTAAGATGTCATTGCACTATGAGACATTCAAAGTAACCTCAGGCAATGAAGGACTCTTCAAACTGATGTGCTACAAATGACCGTCATCGGTCCTTGACAAGTGAAGAGACAATTGCAGAAAATGATAAAAATTGCCTCTTTGCCTTAGGGAAAGGTTGCGGACATTTTGTTTTTATTCAGTGGTAAGATGTCAAAGCTGATCGATTTACAGGACAAAGGTGTTGCATTTTTCCACAGGAGGAGACAAATTGCTTTCTTAAACTTTTCTTCACTTGTATCAGGTAAAATATTCCCTTTAAGCATCTGTTATTCCATCCATCAGAACTGGAACAAATTGCTCCTTAAAGAATATTTCATATAATATCCATGAAATATTTTATATAATATGCACAACACCATTTGTACTGTTAATTATGAGAAAATAATATTGGTTAGCATGAGGATTCAGCAAGAAGACAATAACAAAAACAATTTTACAGCCAACCTGGCATTTAACTAGTCCAAATCATGTATCTAAACAGTCTAAAACACATTGTTTTTATTTTAATACTAAACCATAGCAAGTAAGTGACTAGACGATGCACCATGGACAATGTACTAAAGAGAGGGGTTGGAGATGATAAAGATGATACAGGCCCTGCCATGACCTGACTCATATTAGCAGGTTGTTTATGTCTGACTCCCTCCTAAATTGAAGCGTTCCAATGCTGTGTCAGCGGCACCCCTACTCACTCTCTCTATACTAAAAGATATTCTAGTGACCACCTGTTTGCTCAAAACTGCCAAATACTTTGCACAAGGGCTGAGTTGAAATACTCCCTTACAACGAGGGAGTGAATGTGACCTCACATATTAGACGCTCACAGACACTTTTTAAAACACTTCAGGCTGGAATTTACAAAGACCACAAACAGTTCGGACATGACCTCCTCCACAGCACACCTAAATAAACAGACAGAGTCTGAGTGGTGGAAGACCAGCAGAGCTGCTGCGGCTGGTGGTGAAATAATATTTGGGGTGGTGGAGGTTGTTTCTTGGAATATTGTTGGAGAAACTATTTGCCTATTAAGCAAACTGAAAATGAAGCATTAGCTCTTTTTGTACAATCACAAATTTTTGTGGTTGTGCAACGCACGCTGCTTCTGCCTATCAAAAGGTTTTATTCTACTTCAGGTTTTTTAACAGCCGTACTTCTAAATGATTATTTAATAAAACTTCCTGGAAGGGCTTGGAATTGATCCAGAATTTAAACGCATACTAAGACCAAGAATTTTGCAACTTCAGGAAAAAAGAGAGAAAAATCAAGGACATATGCAGGACATTTAACCTGTGTAACCAGTTAAACCATTTTAAACCACAAAACCATTCAACAACCAGCTTATCTGGCGCCCAACGTGGGGCAAAAGTACATTACAACTAGCGAAAGACTGATATATTGACCAGGATATACTGATCTTTTCATCAGCACATTTTCCGTTATTACCCTACTTTTTATATGTTGGATCAGACATTAAAAATATGTATTGGTTAATCGGTAATCAAAACACTGAGAAGTAACTACCTACCGGTAGATCTGACAAAGTTATGTACACTGACCACAAGACACTATGGAAAAAACGGATCAAGTCCAATCAGGCTTATTGTTGGTGACAGAACACTGACAAAAGCTCTATGTTTGATTGATTTCAGACATTGATCTATTTCAGCCAAGGATGCTAGCATGAAAAAAGATGTGCCGACAGACCACAGCCCGCTCAGAATGCTAATGAGAATGACAAAATGCTGATGTGGAAATCTGTTATTTCAGAGGAGTCCAAAATGCAGACATAGCAAGTTAGCAACATTATGACTGTGCATTTATGCAGTGTTTTCTAACCTTTTTAAGGCAGCTCATGACACAAACATTGCAATGGAAAATGTTTATGTGACAGCAAAATATGTTGCTTGTGAAGCTCTGGGCCAATAAGTGACACAAATGACACATAAACGACCAAGTCGTTTTTTTAAGTCATTACCTCACATCAGATATGAAATGAGCCTGAAGAGAACACATGGGGATTGTAGTCTACACTGGCACAGAGCAAAAATGTAACCACAATCAAACTGGAGAGGCTACAATTCTTCATACTGTCAAAAAAACAATGGACCTCTCTTACCGTAAGTCATAATGTTATATGGCCAAGTCCAACGTCATTTGTAAGGACCGTTAAATAGAGGTATGAATCAAACTACAACATTCCAAATCAAATGCTTTATTGCTCACATGCTAATTTATTATGCAAAATGTTAGTGCAAGTAAAAATTAACTGCATTATTATTATTTATTGATCGGCTTTTCACAATAATGGGATTTTTGCAAAAAGAGCATCAAATATTTTGTATAATTACTGTTAAACTTTAAATTTCACTGCTCTCCGTTGACAACATACCAATGTTACAAAATGTTAGTGCAAGTAAAAATTAACTGCATTATTATTATTTATTGATCGGCTTTTCACAATAATGGGATTTTTGCAAAAATAAACTGTAAATTAGATTTATTTCACAGCTCCTTGGAATAGGTTATTCCAAAAACATGGCACAGAGCATCAAATATTTTGTATAATTACTGTTAAACTTTAAATTTCACTGCTCTCCATTGACAACATACCAATGTTACATTCACATATCACTCTGCAATTTCTAGTCTTTTATTTTTAATAGCTAAGCTGGTGGATTGTTGTAATGAAGTACAAATAAGATCAATAATAAATTATTTCCTGATCACCCTGTCAGGGTTTATTTTGTGATAATGACCATCTGACCATACTTCATTCATTACACGCCATTCCCACTTGTTCCTTATATAAGAACTTAAACGGGAATTGATTTTAAAAGTGGAAAAAAGGGTAATTAAATTGGGTGTGTGTTTTAATCAGTCTCTGTCATGTAGATTAATTAAAAGGCTGGTTTAGGGACACATGGCAATCAAAAACAAATAAGCAAGTCCTTCATTTCCTACTACTAAATGACTAATAGACTGCCATATACCATGACAGCTATCATAATCATGATAAACCGCTCATGATCGGTGAGCGAGCGTATGAACTGGGTCAAATGTCCAATGAGTTTCCTTTTTCATTTCTCACTCACTGAGGGCTCTGTCCTCTTGGGTGGAGAGATCAAGCAAACAAGCTTCCACAGGTCAAGGAGAGGATCTTCAATGGACAAAAAAAAAACCCAGTCACCAGAACGCTGAGCCACGAACTGATCGAAGACACTGTAATAGACTTGAGTTAAATATAGCTCCTTTCCTCTATTGTACAAGCTACCTTGAACAGAGTCGTTAGATGCAGTCATTTTTCCACTTGATGTCTTTTTAAAAGACACACTCACTGTCAGGACAATATGACTTTCTTTTTAAAAAAACTGAGAGAAAATTATATATTGGAACTAATTAAAATGGCATAATAAAAAATTAACAGGCAATTACTAGATAATTGTGAACAAGACTAATTTATCTGACAGCTAGTCTCAGAAAGCAAAATTCATCACCGTAAACTGGAACCAATTAAAAGTGGGCATTATTTAGCAGTTGTGACAAATGACACAAAGCACTTCTCACAGACCAACTACCTACGTTTTACAGTGCTAAATGCCCAGCAGAGTAATTATAAGGCTAGCAATATAGTGTTACAGATGCCTCCTTCCTCCCTGACTGGAGATAGTCTATGATTTAAAATGCCAAAGATGAGAGCTGGGCTGCGTCTGTGGACTCAGGATATTTTAGTTACTCTCTGGCACTAATTAAAAGCAGCAGGTGGTGCCATTTGGAGAAAAAAAGTGAGACAGTAGAGGAACAAAAGCCAAAATCATGACTGACCTGCAACACACTACATATTTTTCACACCATAAGTCTAAGCAACAATAACCAACAAGAAATTTGCTCAAAGATTTGTTTTTAAAATGACAATATTACAGTTTACTATCCCCATACCAAATTCATTTTAACATATGAGAAGTTCTTCTCCCATTTTGGCATATTACGGTCTATTTCCAAGTTAATTATGATCCAGATTAGCTCTGTTATAAAACCTAGTGAGCTGCCTAGACTAGTACTGACTAGTGCATACTGCCTACATAGACAGCTGATGCCATCCTAATCATGTGACCTCATCAGCAACCTCAACATGTGCCACACAAATAGTGCATTACTCAATAAGCATTTGATTTTAACATTTATGTTACCATTTTGCTAAGCTAATGGAGTGATACTCGAATAAACATAAAATGTACAAATAATAGGTCAAATACAAAATGTACACCACTGTTTAAAAGTTTAGGGTTAGTAAGATTTTTTAATTAATACTTTTATTCAGGGAGGGTGCAATAAATTGATAAAAAAAGTGACAGTAACGACATTTATAATGTTTCCTTAAGATTTCCATTTCAAATAAATGCTGATCTTTTGAATTTTCTAGTCACCAAAGAATCATGAAAATAAATGTCACAGTTTCGACAAAAATAGTACTAGTAGCATATTGTTTTCAACATCGTTAGTAATAAGAAATGTTTCTTGCGCACCAAATTAGCATATTAGAATGATTTCTGAAGGATCATGTGACACAGAGGACTGAGTAATGGTTGCTGAAAATTCTGCTTTTAAAATAATACAAATAAACTGCACTTTAAAATAATACAAATAATACAAATATAAAACAGGTATTTTAAATTGTAATAATATTTCATAATATTACGGTTTTTAGTGTATTTTTCAGCAAAGTAATGCAGTCTTGGTAAACAATAGACACTTCTTTCAAAAACATTAAGAAAATCTTACTGACCTCAAACTTTTAAACGGTAGTGTAAAAATGACAAAGAACCATTTTTATTTTTTTTTTTTCAGTACTGAATTAAATATATAGAGGTTTAATTTAGAATGCATACAACAGTTATGTTTAAACAAAATAATCTCTCTCTCTCTGACATCTTTTGTACAAGCTTATCCATGCACATCAGAGACAATATAGTTTAAATTAAGAGCAGAAAGATCAAAGATGACAGGGCACCCAACCTCATCGCACACATCATTGTGTTAATGTGGAACAGCGCCGTTTTTGAAAGATCAAATGTGGTTAATTTAATGCCCCATCATTTATTCAGGAGAGTAATGGAGCTAAAGACATAACACCGCTCAGTGGTGTTCAAGTATTCATTCCTCCTTAGCCATCTAATTGACTGCCTTCTATTGGCCATCTATGGTTAGAATTTACTCCTATGCCAAGCTTTTCCGGTTGTGTTTTGAGAGCCTTTTAAGGCTTTTTTTCAGACAGGCAGCAAAAATCTGGCATGTTTTTTGGCATACTGGCCAAAACAGTCCATCCAAAAATCAATCCAATCCAAAAATCAGATATTTGAAAATGGGTTTCAATATGGTCAGAATGAATTTCACTTATTAGATTTATAATACAATCAAAATTATGTGGAATATGAACAAAGCCTTAGTGCAGAATATAAAAACATAGAATTCAAACAGGATATTTCAGGATATGTATTGTTTTATTTCCAAAGCAATACTAAATGCAAATTAAATCCTAATCAAATTCAATATCAGTGGACAACCTTGTATAAAAAAAACAGGCTTTGCCCTAAAAATATTTTCAAAAAACAAAAAAATCTTAAAAGAGTGAGACAAAGTGAATTAACACTTCCTACGCACGAGGGACATAGCAAAACGAACAACAAACCAGGATAAACATACTGTGCTCAGATGGCTTCACTCACTCCAAACAGAGAGATGCTGAGCTTGGCACGTTCTCTATCCAGCTGAACCCGCTGCTCTCCTGAATGCTAATTCCGAAAGCACAAGAATGGCCCAATGGAGTAGTTTGCAACAACCCCTGCTGATTAAGTCCAGTGGACTGGTGAGAAGAAAGTAATTCTGGATCAGGCTTTAATCATATACTAGGTGCTGAAACATTTCCCTGGAAAACCAGCATCTGACAAAGACATTCGAGGCATGCAGACACAGAGGGAACATTGTTCTGGCCGAAACGAAGGCCTTAACCCTTCCTTTGCCACCTGAAATCTGAGAGGCAGTACGCACAGGTGCCAACTGTTCGAATGAGCAACGTATGCAATATGTGGCCAATTCATTGTTTTCAAATCAAGTGACTTCACACAAAAGTGGAGGCTCAGATGTGAACTTGAAGGGGCAGAGTTTAAGTTTAAGTGGACTAAATGATTGGAAGAGTCCTGCATACATCAGAAGAGCGAAGTCTGTCATTTTTTACCAAAAGTAAAGTCTAGTTATGACATTTTGATTAAACTTCTGTAAAAAATTTATCATATGCACAGATGAAATGTTCACAATAAGATCTGCATTTAGAAAATAGATAGCATTAATATTTAAATCATTGCTGACTTTAACATTCCTTAATGTACTAAGATGCACTATATACTATGTGCAATCAAGCAGATGCACCCAAAACATGCAACAGTGCATGTCAACTCTTTCTCTGTGGCGCTAGTCCCAGAAGTATTTTTTCGATTAAGTTTCCCACAGAAATTTTTAAAAAGTCTTCGCTAAAGCATTATAAGCCAAGAACCAAACCAACCAGCTACGAGCTGAATCGCAACATTACAAAATAGTATTTTAAGCAAAAGTGCTTCATGAGTGCATGTGTTCCCTGCCGAGCTCTCTGATTGGTGGAATTTTCTTCATAGCATCATGGATAATGTAGTTTTTCTAAATGAATAACTCTAAGTCTCTAAAGGTTTACAAGTTAACATTAAAAATTAATTTCCTATTGAGAAAAGGAATTTTTTTTTTTACTTTCAGAACTGTTGCACTCTATACTGTATGAACGCAACATGCTACATTGCACGATAAGCATTTTTTTAATATAATGGCTAGGGGTGCTCCGATTGATCGGCTACCAATCACTATCAACCGATAATCGCTTTGGGTTATTGATCGGCGGTCTCTATAAAGGCCGATCTAAAAAAAAAACGATCTCAAGCTGATGACGCGCCTGCGGTGCGAGGTTTGGCACGACATGCAGCGCTCTCCTCACTCAAAGCGCACACACATAACGCCAGGTTCACACACACTCCGTTTGCAGTGCATATGCGGTGTGTATTTTTTCCACGCTCATGTTAACGGATTAAAGCGTTCCCACTGCACACGGTTGCGGTCCGGCAGTGTGTTCTAGGAGCGGTGCGTCTGCAGCAATGCAGAGATCGTTTCGCACCGAGTCTGTTTTTGCTGCACTGCAAGCGCTGAATTAAAGTAACAGCGCATTGTTTGCAGTAAATATGAACATGGATTGACACGAAAATGTAGTAATTACACCATAAATGCATATAATTAGAGTATCCTGTGTTTCACAGTCAACACATAGGCTATGGGTTTTTGGCTAGGTTTAAAGGAAAAGAGCACTTTTAGATAAACAAGGCAATAATATATGGCACTCGTGGAGGTAGGAAAACAAAGTTCTTTATGAACAGCAGGATTGTTTGTAATAAAGATTTAAATGCAAAAGAAAAGGCAGTAGAGCTGACTGTTTCTGTCAATGGTAAGTTTTTATTTAGAATGTTTGTGATAATGTAAGTAAAGTAGTTTAAATGTTTTGCCACTTGCTTGAGCAACTTAATATCAATCTAGACGTAAATGCAAAAGTAAAAAGCATTGAATAATGTTTTTCTTATATGTATTGTGTTTACACACGTCTATTAAAAGATTGTATTACTGTACTGTGTAAAAAAAAGAATCACAATGCTGAAAAAAGCATTTTAAGTAACAATGTTTGGATTTGGATTGGGTGCTTCTGCACCGCTTACGTATACTGCACATGGACTGCATACGCACTGCAAACGGAGTATGTGTGAACCTGGTGTAAAAGGCTGCCTCACATACAGCTCACGAAATCAGGCTTGTGCTGTGTGTAAGCTATTGTGCAACAATTGCACGATTGTCAAAACAAAAATGCAGTGCATGGTCAAACATTTAGGTGAAATAAATATAAATATTTGAAAAATGTCTAAAAAATGCCCCCCTCCACCCCTCAAATAAAAAAATCCCCTCTCACAAGAGTCACCTAAGAGGGGAATTTATTTTCAAAAATGAAATTCAGGCCCTGAATAAATGTCTAAAAATTTTGATTGGATCATCATTATAAATAATTCTACATGATAAAAAGAAGGCTTTAAAAAGATCGGTATTGGTGATCGAATCGGCAGATACTGCTTTCTGTGATCGGCGATCAGTGATCGGCCTCAAAAATCCTGATCAGAGTGATCATATTTTGCATCTACTTATGCATCATTAATAAGGTGCATGCTGAAATTGGCCTTTTTAATATCACAGTCTTAGTACAGTAATACTTAGTACAAATCTGGTAAAAATAACTGGCAGGCAGCTGAGGAAAGCCTTGTTTTGCCCTCCAGGTGAGCGTTCCTAAAAGTATAACATCACGTGAAAACTATGAATAGATGTGCAGCAGTAAGCCTCAATTTGTTTACTGACTGACGATATGATACATCATCACTAAAATAAAAATAAAAAAATTACTCCATGTGATCCTGATACAACATTTGCACCGAAGACAAAACGTACAGTAAAACATGTCATAGCAAGTAAGGCCTCACAATTAATTTAAATTGTTTCTATTTAGTAAAGATATCCTTACTGATCAAATAACCACAGATGTCTGCTGTAAGTACTAAGTTAAAAATCACCCAACGTCAAACACAATGAAGATTAAAACCCCCAAGTATTAAAGCACACCTCATCAGATGCGGGCTTCTTAAGAGGGTAGACGTCATTTGGTCCACTAATGATGCAACGCTGTGCTTTGAGTCTCAAAGTCTCGTCCATTATTCCTTGACATGTGGGAGTGGGGTGTGAACTAATTAAAGACAGCACATAGCTCAGCTCCCACAGGACTGACAATAATAATAGGTCATCTCACAGCATCACCCGGCTCACTTACGATAAGGAGGGATAATTCAACATTACACCCGCCATGCTAGATAAACGAAGAGTGTTTCCTTAGAGATGGGCAACAGTGATTCTTTTTACTCAGCTAACAGATCTTTATTCTTCAGTGCAGACAAAAGCTTATATAAAAGCCAGTATGAGTGTATTTTGCAACATGCAACAGCAATGGGGTCATTTTTAACTTTTGGTCAGGTTTTGTTTCTAATGGCATTTTAGACATGTCAGTCACACAAATGGGGACATTTTTGAAAATATAAAAGTCTTCATGCTTTTAGTATTCCAAAATAATGTCCTTTCAGAAAAAAGAAAATGTCCTAAAAGAAAATTGTGACTCAATTAGAATTAAATGGTTAAATTCACCATTAAAAAAGAAAGAAAGAAAGAAAGAAAGAAAGAAAGAAAGAAAGAAAGAAAGAAAGAAAGAAAGAAAGAAAGAAAGAAAGAAAGAAAGAAAGAAAGAAAGAAAGAAAGAAAGAAAGAAAGAAAGAAAGAAAGAAAGAAA
>NW_015538055.1:193234-195036 GCF_001515605.1 Sinocyclocheilus anshuiensis | reverse complement strand
CGTGCTGCGATTTATATTCCAAAGCCACTCATATAATGCAGAAACACTCAAGCAAGTAAAACATGCGCAACGCGTGCACGTATTTGTACTGCAGCAGAATAGTACAGCCTAGCGCATTTCACACAGGCTGCTCGGCGTTTGGTATCGGGGCATTTTAACGAGTACGAGTACGAGTACAGGAGCTCAGTATCGGGCCGATACCGATACCAGTATCGGTATCGGTGCATCCCTAGTATTTTTTCCATACTATGGCAGTCAGTGGCTATTCTTCAAAATATCTTCTTTTGTGTTCAACAGAAGAAACTGTTAAGGTGCGTAAAGTTATTTGACCAATTAAAACATTTTCCTGGATCAACATCCTTTGTTGGACCTGCAACAACATTCCTATTCATTAATGACTTTAGTTGAGTTTCAGTGTTAGTCAGAGTGTCATGTAAAATAATGAACCTGATTACCAAAACCAGAGTAAGCCAATATTCTGGTTTCTTGAAATATTTTGCTCAAATTTAAGGAGATGCTAATTTCTAGTAATAAGGTAATAAGGTGATTACCTGTACCGAGAAATGTTTACTTCTATAAGAGCTTAGAATTTGTTGCTCCAGGAACAGCAAAGAGATGTTGAGGGGAAAAACAGACATTATGTCACCTGGCTATCAACAGAAAGGTAGCAAGGACGTATCCGCATGGCAGGCAAAGAATTTATCACATTTAAGTCTACACACATCATAAAGCAGGGCTATTCAATTGGCGGCCCGTGGGCCAAATCCGGCCCGCCATTCATCTTCATCCGGCCCGAGGGAAGAGTACACGCAGGTCAAACATTATTTTGCACTAATTCGTTTGTCCACAAGGTGGCAACACTGGCCCGGGCCATTGTTTCACAGCCGCAAAAGAAAGGGATGAGAGACTCAACAACAATAACCGGAGACCGCAACATCAATAAATGGCAGCGCTGACAAACGCTTGTGTGAGGGGGTTATGACATATCCACAACTTTAGTTTAAAGGAGTATAAAAGCAGTGTTGTCGGTTATAACTTCTGTCGAGAAATAGCACAGACACTGGACGAAGATAATTATCAAATGGAGTATAGTCTGAAAGACTGCGCGTTCGGCTGTATTCTGAGCCGCTTCAGACAGCACGTCAGTAGCACTTCAACGGACAAAAGCACAAACAATTGTCAAAATGCTGGGTTTTGGCGAGTGACCTTGTAAACACAGTCTTAAATGAGTTATAAAGTCCTAAATGACCAGGGACGCGGGAAGTAGGGGTGGTTTTCTATATGTGATGATTGGCCTAATCCTCAAGAACATGTGATGCTGGCGCATGGTATCAGACATGAACTATACAGAATGCGAACAAGATTGACTTTTATTTCAGATTTTTTTAAATGCCCATCCCAGCAAAAACTTTCCAAAATCGGCATCCAACACCAGCCCCAGCACGAGCACCGACGTAAGTGAACCAGCTCCAGCACGAGCACAGAGACAAGTAAGCCTAGCGGTCCCTGCCCAACCCCCGAGATTGATCAGCTACTATCGATAATTTCAAAAATGTGATATGCAGTCAAATTTCCCAGTGTGTATGCCACTTAAACGAGTGTTCATATCGACGCACTTGTAGTGCTTTGTGGAGTTGTCAAATGAGGTGGCTCCCCCTCTCCCCTTCACCCAGCACCCCCAACCGAAAACATTTTCCCGCGCCTCTGTAAATGACTGTAAAGAGTTGGGAGAAAATCGGATGCGTGTCAGATACGTGTCATGTGCATCAGGTTTTAAAGAGACAGCGCTGCTTTTAAAGTGA
>NW_015538055.1:190911-192380 GCF_001515605.1 Sinocyclocheilus anshuiensis | reverse complement strand
ACTTTTCGCTATCGAATTATGCTACCATCTGTTTTAATGGGAGGTAGCAAAATCTGACAGGGTAGCACAAATCGTCAGAACACCGGCCCTCAAATGAAACTAACTGAATAAGCCCTGTCATAAAGCATAACATTATGACCACACAATCTATTGATGTTCGGGCGACGCAAAATGTCTTTTGGCGCTCCTTGCACAGTTAACTAAACGTAAAAGCATTCAAAACAAATCACTCAAGTCTTTTGTGACATATTTTGTAATATGTAAATCTTTATTGAAAGGACGAAGTATGATGATAATCCCAACGAAAAGCCAAAACGCCATAGCCTACTGCTGCTATGGTTACAGCGTGATTTCTGTTATTAAAGGGCGTTTACCGAACTCGTAATCTAACTTTCGTGGTGACTGAAATGTTTGAAAGCCCCTCAAACCTTTTCCTTCTCCCATTGCTGGGGATTTCCGAGACCCCCATCGCACCGTCAACATTAGATAACCCTCTGCGTCCTAGCACTGATTGCCTAGAACTGATTGCCTTTTAATATTACACAAATTATTACACTACACGAATGGCTTTACATTAATACCATACATTAACAGTTCACCATCTAATAGTGGTCAGCGATTAAACCAATCATTTAAAAGAGCAGAAGTTTTCTTACCTTGTCGAGACGCGTTTGCCCTGTAGCTGTTCAGCAAGTGAACTTTAGAGGAACGTTTCCTGTGTGTGTGTGTGTGCGCGTTCCTTCCTTCCTTCCACACCTAACGGGACAGGTAGCTAACTGACACAGCAACTCAACCGAAGGACGTTAAAAGAATATGAGACCAATTTAAAAGGCACTCGCACCGGCGGACACGACAAGCATGTTTAGAAACAATAACAAGTTTCTGAATTAAAAGGACAAGCTGTTTGTTTGCTCTGCTCCAGGAGTTCTTTGTGTTGTCAGATGAGTGCTGCTGTACCTGCGTTCGTGCTTACGGGAGCGAGACAGCACCAGTGCTGCCGATTGCTTATGGGCGGGGCTGGTGCGATGTGGGCGGGGCCACATGCTGCTCTGTCTTATTGTGCTCCCTACTGTCCAGTCTGATGATTCTTCTATCTAAAGTATAGAGGCAAATTATTTTTCAATGCTTCAAGTTTGAAACACAACATTATATTTTAGAGTATTTATTATTTATTTGTAAATTACATTAATAATTGTATTATTACTTGTAAGTTATTGTTAATATTATTGTTAATAATTGTAAGTGGTCAAAGAAGAAATCACAATTCGGACAGTTTAAAAGAGAATTTGACCAATACAGAGCTAGGAAATCTAATGCAGTGGTGGATTTTTTTTTAAATATGTTGAATCCTTATGCAGTCTTATTCAAACAAAGACTTTTAATGTAGTACTCCTATGTATAGTTATTTTATACAGATATTTGTATAAACTTTTTTCATTCTTTTTTTTTTTTTTGTATTCTTGCTTGTT
>NW_015538055.1:176982-190692 GCF_001515605.1 Sinocyclocheilus anshuiensis | reverse complement strand
TTTTTTTTTTTTTTTTGTATTCTTGCTTGTTCGCAAATTGGAGTTTTTAATAAAAAGCCACTTTTCTTCTAACTGTCAACAATAAAAATATGTTAAATTAAAGTGTGCTTTCAAATGAATAGTAGGACATAATGCTTTAAATAGTGGAAGTGAAGAACCATAAGACTAAAAACTATAATACAGCTGAATTGTACTTTATTTGTGGACTATTTGGCCTTAGGGAAGAATGTTAGAGAGACACAGGGAAAAATTTAATATTGGGAAGCCTTGGAAAGCATTTGAAATTTAAATTAAAACTGTCATTGATAAATCATACAAGCAAACTTCAGTGATCCCCAGTGCTGTAAGTGTGTGTGTGGGCACGTTTGCTTATAGGTTGACTTTTTAGGCCCTGTGAAAATAAAATGGACACCTATCCTCTGATCAGCTGTTGGTAACAGCATCCAGCTGCTCAGATATCTCCAAACTCCCATATTTGCCTCTTATACTTGTGAATAAGCATGCATGCATCTTTACTCGTGAGATAGATGTCATGAATCTGGAGTAGAAAAGGTGCTGTTTTTAAAAAGGATGATAAACAAAAGTTTTGAAGTACTGAACACCAAATCCCAATTGCATGTTGTTTAATGAGAGAAAAGGAAAGGAATAGACTACCCATGAATTTGGGAAAGCAATCACGTAAGATACAACTGCTTAATTTGATCGCCATCTAGTGGCTGAAAAATAAGTTTTGAGTTAAGCAACTTTTTGTTCCTTATTCAAAGGAAAGGTTATCTGAATAATTAGCTCAAAACCTACAACATACCAAAGCAAAAATTGTGTGATCAACACCTTAAGAACTAATCTTTGTGCCTTCAATTAGTAAAAGTGACTAAGGTCACAGTCAATTAGTCCTTATCCACGACAACTAAGAGTCTGTTCATTAATGCAACACACAAAGGCCCTGAGATGTTCCCTGAGATCAGTTTTTGCAAAGATTGTTCTCCCTGTAGTCACGACAGAGCCAAAATCCAATATCATATGTAATCATTCTAAGCTAATGTACAAATGAATTGTCATAGTAGTTGAGGAGCAGTGGTGTGGCGTTCCTGGGGGGGGGGGGTTCTTCGGGTTGAGCTTGAGGCCCTGCCCCTTTATTCTCCAACGCTGAAGTGCCCCCTTTCGGCCCACGATTTCTCCCATGCTACTGTTGAGGAGGTTTGCCTACTTTGCATTTATTTTATCTTACAGTGCTATAAAAACTTGTTTGATTACTGCATCCGCCCTAAAAGATGGTAATTTTGTCTTGCAAAAAAAGGACTTAAAGCAAAACAAAACTCCTTGGTATTGCAGATCAAACTAACTACACGATGGAAACTGTTTTTCTGATTGCCAAAGTGATAAAACAACACAATTCCAGCGTAAATTGTTTTTCTCACTAAATTCTCCTTTTCTCACTTCTTAGATAAGAAACAAAGACACATGCAATGCTGTACTAAGTTACATCAGCGTTTAAGAAGTTACTTTGCTCACATCTTACATCATACATGTTTGGCACAGCCCCCCAGCTCAGCCCATACCTCAATGACTGCTTTGTGCAGATTTTCTGAGGTTCCATGAACATATATGAATATATCCTTAAACATTTTTAAACATAACCAAAGTTTGAGTGTTGTGTCACTGTTGCAAGTAAGACATCTGACACATGCACGACTGAAGTCTTGGGGGAACTGAGATGTTTAAAGAGACTCTCTGGTAAACAACAGATTGCCATTTGCAGCAGCACCACATGTTTGGACAACACATTCCACTCACAGGTGGTCAATGCACAAAACACATGCTTTTGCGCTTATAAGACATTTAGAAATGTACCTAATAAAAATCTGAACTTTTTAGAGCAATTTGAGAGCCTTTATATCTTTAATGTATTTTATGGTGCTCATTTGGTGCATGGATGACTTTGAGTCATTTACACAAAGATAGATAGATAGATAGATAGATAGATAGATAGATAGATGGGTGGATGGATGGATGGATGGATGGGTGGGTGGGTGGATGTAAGGAAAGAAAGAAAGAAAGAAAGAAAGAAAGAAAGAAAGAAAGAAAGAAAGAAAGAAAGAAAGAAAGAAAGAAAGAAAGAAAGAAAGAAAGAAAGAAAGAAAGAAAGAAAGAAAGAAAGAAAGAAAGAAAGAAAGAAAGAAAGAAAGAAAGAAAGAAAGAAAGAAAGAAAGAAAGAAAGAAAGAAAGAAAGAAAGAAAGAAAGAAAGAAAGAAAGAAAGAAAGAAAGAAAGAAAGCTTACTTGTGTTTCATTACTGCAGGGGACAGAAGAAAAAATTGCAAAAAAAAAAGTGAATATACAAAAGGGCACTGACAGACTTAACAAAACAAAACAAAAAAGATGTACAAAAGAATGATCACATTATAAATTTCCGAAAAATACTATATTAAGTTTAGTAAAATTATAAAAGTTACTTTGAAATATACATAGCTGTTCCTGCACCACACCCACAGCCTGAAAAATTATTTATGCTTTGACGTGGCAGTGTTGGGGGAGGATGTGAGCTTTGGGAGCATGTCTCTGCATCCCTCGACAGAAGAATCTAGAAGGAATGTTGACAGACAGAAAACTTTTAAATTATAATGGATACTTCATATATCCTGTAGTCATTGTGTAATTTATTGACAGACGGTCATTTCAAACTTTATATTCTTGCATAAAATGCACATTCTGTTCTAAAAACACTGCCAACTCAGCAGAGCAAATCTGCGTTCAGTGGTCAAATCTAATACAGGACAAAACATTATCATCTTCCATTACACACTTCATGCCAATATATACAATTTTATATTTACGACTCATAGTTTAAATGAAGATGACACTAGTTTAATGGCTGATTAGCTGATTGTTTGCAGATTTCAGAAGGCTTTAGGACCTTGCAGAGGTTGAATCCTGTGGTCATTGGATCCAGAGGGAGGGCTCTCCCAGCTTCCCTATCCAAACATCCTCATTTGAATAGCCCAGCTCCAGCTTATAGAAGTTTCTTTCCTGGAGTATAAAGGCCTCTGCTTCAAACACTCTGCAGCAGCATTTGGGAAAAGAAGAGGAGAACATCTGAGAAAAGAAGAGGGACACATCCAAACAGCTTTCCAAGGTAATTAATGAGAAAAATGCTTTTATTTTACAAATATTTATGTGGAATTTTTTTTTTTTGCATGCTAAAAAGGCTACTGCACACAGGGTCAGAGAATACTCTTTTTTTACTCTTCTTTCTGCTTTTTCAGTCCATTTAGCATTTTTAAAAGTGCATTTACAGCAGGCAACTTCATCCCAAATCAACTATAAGGTTGTTAATAAGTTTGCTTTTTTTCCCAAAGAAGTAAGGAAAAAACTAATTTCTTTACTTTTGAATCTTATGCAAAACTAGTCAAAAACAAATGCAAAATAAAAAATGCTAAAACACCAACAGGTTTACATGCATTACACAGTCATTGGCTGTTCAATGGTAATAGTTTTTTATCAATTTAGATTCTTTTCAGTGATGCATATTTTTCCAGATTTGTGTAATTTTTTGCCATTCATTTTTACCCTAAATTTACAAGAGAGTGATAAGATCTTTCCATTTGAGAGTGTTTTTTTATGCTATCACTCAATCAATGCTACCTTTGGAATTCAGATGCAGGTCTACTGTGGAAGTTCTGATTGGTCGAAGTTTCCACCTAAGATCTTCTAGCCAATAAGAAGAGTCTGCATGTCTTTCTTTCTCTGTGTGCATGAAGTAACAGCAGCCTTCTGCTAATTAAACATTTGCTTAATTAAGAGAAGCAAGGAGTTCAAGGAGTTTTTTTCCCCCACATTAACCAATGTGCATAACGATACTTTTGTGTAGATTACCCAAATGCACCTCTTGTCTTTCAGAGTGAAAATCACAATCGTTGACAACTATGAATATGAAAACGTATCAAGGTATCCAAGATGATAAAAAAGCAACATACAAAAAAGAAACAGAAAAAAGACAAAAATAATATGTGAATGAACAACCATGCTGACTTACATAAGCTGCTGTCTTGAGGTTGTTCGTGGAAACATAACATAACATTATTTTATTTTATAAATATTTATTTTAAAGTGATTTGGCACATTTCAGAACGGTATAAAATGAGCAGACTCACGTTAAGCGGCACATTCCTGTCTGATTAGTCATTACCGTTGCTTTTGTTTAACTGGTTTGACCTAGAAAACATGGCCTACAGGCTTTATTTCTGTAGGTTTAACTATTTAGGGTGCATACAGTTCAAAAACTTCAAAATAAAAAAAAACAAAAGTATTTAAAACTGATATAATGATCAAACAATTCACTATGCAGCCTTTTGCTCCTATAACAGACACAAAGAAATATTTAAATTTGCATCAGTGAAAAATTGTTCAATTTGCACTCAGTATCACTTGCTGCCTCTTTTCTCTTCTAGGCTTTCATTACTACCCAAAAATAAAGCAAGCATGTTGGTATCCAACCTCATTGCTCTGTGCCTTTTGGCTGTGGCCGTGTCCGGTCAGGACAAAAAGATGAGTCCCCATGCAACCTCCATGGCAGACACCAGCGCTAACCTGGCCTTCAATCTCTACCACAATATCGCCAAAGAAAAGGATCTTGACAACATCCTCATCTCTCCTGTGGTGGTGGCCTCCTCTCTGGGCATGGTCGCCATGGGGGGAAAATCCTCCACTGCGTCCCAGGTGAAGAGTCTCCTGAAGGCTGACGCCCTGAGGGATGACCACCTGCACACAGGCCTGTCCGAGCTTCTGAATGAGGTGAGCGACCCCCAGGCCCGCAACGTCACGTGGAAGATCAGCAACAGGCTGTACGGCCCAAGCTCTGTCAGCTTTTCCGACGACTTTGTCAAGAACAGCAAGAAGCACTACAACTACGAACACTCGAAGATCAACTTCCGTGATAAGAGAAGCGCCATTAACTCCATCAATGAGTGGGCTGCCAAGTCAACTGATGGAAAGCTGCCAGAAATTACCAAGGATGTGAAAAACACAGATGGGGCTATGATCGTCAACGCTATGCTCTTTAAACGTAAGTATTTCTGTTGGCTTTTTAAAATTTAAGATGTCATATATAAAATGACATTAAATTATTAAATTATATTTATTAATTAATCCGGGATGAACCCCCAATTAATATGTACTTTAGTAGTTAATACGTTAATAGTTTAATTTACTTTAATAAAGTCTATATAAATCATATTTATTTATTTATTATTAAATTATACTCAATTGTTGATGCCACCAATTGTTGTCCTGTTTTTTTTTGTTTTTTTTGTTTTTTTTGTTTTTTAGTTGGAATAGATATTTACCTTAATAGTTCCAGGAATGTCTAAATCATATTTAATTATTATTTATTAAATTATATTTAATTATTGACCTTGACAGGCCCTATTTGTTATGTCATGACTTTTTTTAATTAATTTTTTTGTTAGGATGGATATTTACTTTGATATTATACTTAATTACTAATTATTAAATCATATGTAATAATTGATTCGGAACTAGCCCCATTTGTTATGTCCTGGCTTTTCCCATATTTTTAAGTTAGCATTGATATTTACTTTAATAACAAATAATAGTTAAACATTTTAAATTAAATAATTACAATTTTATTTTATTATTAATTTATATTTTTTATTATTTATCCTGAACAAACACAATAATGACTAGAAAGATCAATCTCATTATTAATCATTTTAATGACTTATTCCTGCTCCACAGCCCACTGGGATGAGAAGTTCCACCACAAGATGGTTGACAACCGTGGTTTCCTGGTTTCCCGCTCTCACACAATCTCTGTTCCAATGATGCATCGCACAGGTAAAACCAACAGCTTGCTTCGAAATCTCTTACTCAAAATCTACTGCAACTACAAGTGAACTTAACAGTATTTAACTTTGCCCGTTACAGGTATCTACGGCTTCTATGAAGACACACAGAACAAGCTGTTTGTGTTCAGCATGCCTTTGGCACATAAGAAGTCCAGCATGATTTTCATCATGCCCTACCACGTGGAGCCACTGGACAGGCTGGAGAAACTGCTCACTCGCCAGCAGCTGGACACCTGGGTCAGCAAGCTCGAGGAGATAGCGGTCGCCATCTCTCTACCTAAAGTTAGCATGGAAGTCAGCCACGACCTTCAGGTAAATATGGCTGATTTTTGCTATATAGTTGCTATATAACCACAACCAATATTTTCTGTATGATATATGAGGCTCTTTTCTCTTGCTTTGCAGAAACATCTTGCAGAACTTGGTCTCACTGAAGCTGTGGACAAGTCTAAGGCAGACCTGTCCAACATTTCTGGCAAGAAAGATCTTTACCTCGCCAATGTCTTCCATGCCTCTGCCTTGGAGTGGGACACAGAGGGAAGCCCATTTGACACCAGCATTTATGGTAGCGAGAAGATCAGGAACCCGAAGCTCTTCTACGCTGACCATCCCTTCATTTTCCTTGTGAAAGACAACAAGACCAACTCCATTCTTTTTATGGGCAGGCTAGTTCAGCCTAAGGGTGATAAAATGAGAGATGAATTGTAACTTTCAGGCTATTTTAATTTTATGATGTTTTAAAAAGGTATTATTGTTATTAATGGTGTGACTGTTACCTCGAGTGGCCATTCCAATGGATTATCTGTGTATGGGCAATCACAGTGAACCTGTCAGTACAAAAACATATTTTTAAGGAGACTATTTGTAAACATCAGGAGCAATGCAATCCTATAGGTGTGGAATTAGAGCCCTACAAATGTAACCAGAGGTTTGACATCAATTAGTACATGTGTATTATTCAATCAGACACTATGCTTATATTCAGCATAGTGTCGTTGATGTTAAGCTGTGGTATTTATTATTGTGCTTGTAGAGCCTCTCTTTATGAGTATGTGACATCTGCGTAGGGTTTGCCTTATCTTTAATGTTTAAAGAGAAAAGGTCCTTTTCAAGTGTTTCTCAAGCACAGTTGGTAGGTTCTATGATTTCACTTCCATCCAACAAAAAACTCTCCAGCACTGATGCCTGTCTCCAGTTTGTTAGATGTTATTTTTCAGCATGTCTTTACCATATAGAATCTTTTGAGAAAGTGTGCTGATTTTTTTCCTTCATATCATTCTGCTGTTTTTCCCAATAAACTGAAATTTAAAATATTGTCCTAGTATTTTTTTATGTTTAACGTAATAATAAATGAATAAATCCATAAAATAAATTAAAACATTAAATAAATCCATAAAATCTAAAATAATACATAAAATGAGTACATAAATAAAATCTAAAATTAAATAAAAGTCACACTATCCTGAATGACTGACAATAACTAATAATGACCAGTGTTGCTGTTTGCTTTATTACTTTTAAAAGTAATGCATTACAATATTGCGTTACTCCATAAAAAAGTAACTAATTACGTTATTTAAAAATTATAAAAATTACTTTTTATGGAAAGTAATGCGTTACGTTACTTTTGCGTTACTTTTTAAATCTGGACAGGGCTTGCTTGTTTGTTTTTAAAATAAAAAAGTTCTATTTTTGGCAAATATAAAAGCCTTTTCACACCAAAAGTGAAATGAATAAGCCTCAGGCTGAAGGGAAAGTAAATTTACGTCCGTACAGTAGAATGCAGAAGAAGAAATTTCAACACTTCAGCAATAAAAAAAGACACACAAATGTTTGTCTAGAGTAATTTGTGCTTATTAGTACGGTTGAACTGGATCATCGAAGGTCAGAAGCAAAGACATTGGTTAATAGAATGGGATTAAATACATAAAGGATATTTGTGTTGTTTAACATTTAATTATTGCAGGTTTGCGTCATATTCTGAGTTGCATTTTTTTAATTCAAAAAAATTTTTTTTAAAGAGTGAGATGAATTAATGCATATTCATATTTATTTTAGAACTACAGTAACATCTTCTGATTTCTCTCAACATGGGGACAGGAGAGCTGTCAATCAATAAATTGGAAAAAAAAGTAACTTGCGTTACTTATTTGAAAAAGTAACTCAGATATTCTCTTGTAAATTAAAAAGTAATGCGTTACTTTACTAGTTACTTGAAAAAAGTAATCTTATTACGTAACTCGCGTTACTTGTAATGCGTTACCCCCAACACTGATAATGACAGATAAAAGCACAGCACAGTCTACTGCTCTGTCAATCCTAACAGTTTAATCCCAGTCATTCCGCCTGGTTTGTTTTGTCAACCCTCCGTGGACTGGAATGTGGAGCTTTAGCTGTGTGTTTATTCCACTGAGGGCTTAAAGTGTTGTCTCACCTCCTCACCTGTTAATTCACACAGTTCTCCCAGACACCCTGCTGTCTTTATGGCACCATAAACCCCTAAACCACAAAGAGGAAATAGAAAATAGCTATTTCCTTTGACACTAGCAGATCCATCCTGTAGGCTGAATGAGCCAATGAGTGGACGCATACAACAGAGGGATTAGAGGCTGGAGTCAAGGGCTCGCATGGTGAGATGGACAATCAGGAGAGGCTAAGAAAATCGTCAAAGAGGAGTTTGTCAAGATAAATAACCAACGTGTAGGCCTAAACCTTGCCAGGATAACCCAGCCGACTTTATGTAATGAGCATAATATTCATAAAATGAAAGCAACTGGTTTAAGTACTGTACGGTTTCCTTGCTTTAGGTTGGTCCACAGAACAAAACCTTTATAACAGGGCCATCTTGTGGTAAGCAACAAAACTGCAGAAAAGACTTCCGGTTCTCAAACATTTTACATTTGTTAAACGAGAAATTATTGAGAATAATGAACTAACCACACACACAGGCCTTTGTCTCAACACCTTTTTACTTATATGCCTATTTACTATATAATAAAATTATATAGATAAAATGATTAAATAAAAAAAAAGATATAGGCCTAAAATCTAAATGATTAGATATAATAAAATGAGCTCTCACCGCTTAAAGCTAACAAGTTGCTAATTAGTGTTATCAATTCTAAAGCTCAAATATTATAAAGTTGTAGTCCTTACTTAATATGTTAGCAACACACATACCTTAGCTTATTCATGTATCGGAAAAAAAAAATCGCCATTCTAAAAACCCATAGGAAATTCTTGAGGGGAAATTGAACGCTCCACCGAAGTGTTCATCATAGAAACAAGAACGATAAATTGGTGCTTGCCTTGATATGCTGATATGAGTGAAATCGGTAGCCTAAGTTAAACAAATTTTCTAGCTGCTGCTTTTCTTGTGTCACACAGTTAAGAACCCGTGAATCAGGTGACTCATCTGTTTTGAAATTATGGAAATTATTGTTTACTGAGATTATTGTTTAGCTTTCATTATAGCCTATATAATACAAGAAGAAACAAAAAATGGCAAAAGAATGACTTGTTCAGCTAAGCATGTTATTGTCTGTACAGCATCAGAACAACATTGTCTTTTGCCAGCATGAAATTGAACGTTTAAAGTCTCCTACTACTGCTATCTTTATCCATACAATTGCTCATGAAATGTAACAATTATAGTATATAATATTGTACAGTATTTATATACATGTTTAACAGACAATTTAAAAATGCTAGGAGTGCAAAACCGAACTATTACAGAGAGGCCTTTTGAGATCTGTCTGGCCTTGACATTGACTCCCAGAAAATGAGATCAGTCTGAAAAATTATAATTAAAAATGCCACTCAGGCTTTGCCTGATAGGTTTGATTAACAGAAAATGCAAGTTATCATAAACAGCTTATGTAAGGCAGTCAATCCCTCTCAGACAAACCCAGCCTACATGTTTAATACAACTTAAACTGCACAGCATCTTAAACATTTCATTATATCCAGTACAAGCACATGTGCTTCATCGGAGAGAGACAGGACCCTTTATTAAACTGATTAGTCTGATTTTAGATGTAATTTAAAAGCAGTATCAGTTTTGGTACAAAGGTACAACTAATAAATATTCTGCGTAGTATAAATAAATATTTTTGCGTAAATGAACAGAATTCAAAGAGTTATTGCATTCCATTTTGTAATTTCTTTTAAGCAACTTCTTACTCAGCATCAACACAGTCATATTTCACGATTTCATGAGTCCAGAGTTGGTAATCACCAACCTCGATCAATTTGGCTTTTGTATAAACAATGCTAGAATATCCCATCTGGCCATTGCAGCAGATGTCCACTAAGCCTCGCCAAATCTGATTATGTCACTACATTGTTTTTTGGTTAGAGAAGATCAAAGAAAATCAATTAAAGCTCCAACATGAGTTACAAATATCTGAGAATGCAAAATGCGAAACCCCAAAAAAAAAAAAACGTACCATACATACTGAGCCACTCTGTGGCCAAAACAGAGTAAGTGTGACAGTGTTAGACTGGGAAAGAAATGCACTTTCACTGACTACTTGTTCCTCAGCTGCCATTTCATTAGCGCTGTTGTTTCTGCTGCGCTGGGCAGAGTCGGATTAGACAGACGACAACCAATCCTATTAAAGTAGTCTTTGTAAGCTGCAGTGAAACACACATGCTTGTGTTGTCCTTTGTTTCTCTCCCATGCAACTTGTCATGTATCTTTCCTTCTTTGTCCGTTTTAGCATCCTTCCTTGTGCTTCTCAGATTTTGGGCTTGTCCACTTGTCTGTTGGCCTTGCGAAATAATGACTTGATCTCCTCCATCACCATGTCTTGCCAGTTATCTCTAAAAGATGAGAAGTGATTTAGAAAGCTATCAGTGATGATGACAGACAGAATTGTAGATCATTTTTGGACTTTGGCAAGAGATGCATTTCATAAAAACTGCAGAAATACACAACATGCACAAATAAGTGGATAAGCAAGAAGTCCAACACCACAATGAACAGCATCACGGCACAAACCCACCAGAAATCACCCTAACCACATGACAAATACAGCACAGCATGCAAGGTACTACCTCCTTGCAAATGGCTATGGGTTCATGCCTTTTTCTCAGCTTTCCTTCTCCTGTAAGCCTCAATGTCCTCAGGTCTCAAACCATGATTGTCTTCCCTGATGCATACATCCAATTATCCAATAGTATCCCATTCATAAGTACAACGAGAATTAATCTAAACCACAAAATGAATCTAAAAGTGCAATTTATTTGGAAAGTGGTGCAGTAAAAATACAATTTATAGCCAGTAAAATAATGTGGAATATAATGAAAAGGCCACACTTATTTGTATAACATGCTAAGTTTATTTCAAATACTGTCAAAAAAAATAAATATTTTTTTTAAATAAATAAATATAATTATTAAAATCTTACCCTGGTTTGATCTCTGGTGGTTTTGGCAAAGGCTTAGTAAAATTAGATTTCCCAACAAGCCAGTATGTTTCCTCAATGCCTTTCCCCTAAAAAATACATTAAAAAATTTTAAAAATAAAAACAGTAACAACAATAAAAATAAAAGGTAAGTCAGTGCATAAACTACTGTTCAAAAGTTGGTAAGTTTTTTTAATGTTCTTGAAAATAGTCTCTTATGCTCTCCAAGGCTGCATTTATTTAATCAAAAATACAATAAAAACAGTACTACTGTGAAATATTGTTACAATTAAAATAACTGTTTTCTATATAAATATATATTGAGTTTTCAGCTCAAGTCTTTAGTGTCACATGATCCTTCAGAAATCATTCTAATATGCTATCAAGCTCAAGAAACATTTCTTATTATTATCAATTTTGAAAACAGTTCTCTAGTGTGTTATGATTCTTACAATCAAGCATTTGTGTTAGTACCTTTAGCTCAGTCTTTCCTCGAACTTCTATTTGGTAGCCATCGTTCAATGAGCGGAGAATATTCACTGTACTAATGTTCACATGAATTCTGTAAGCTGAAGGAAATAATGTTTATTGATGCATCTTCTCATTACAGTACATCATGAGTTAGTATATCACATCTGTAAATAAAAATATTTGAATGGACCATACGCAACCCTGTAGATTCCATACGAGAGGCGGTGTTGACTGTGTCTCCAAAAAGGCAGTATCTAGGCATAGTTAGACCCACAACTCCAGCAACACACGACCCTGGATAGAGAAGAAACATGATAGGACGAGGGACGAGAAGTACAAATTTGGACAATGAAATTTAATGTCAAAAGATTACATGAGCATCACAAGAGGTTTTCCATAACAGTACCACTAAGCGGATGAAAACAACTGGAGATTGACTGCTCACCTGAATGAATGCCGATCCGTATCCTGACCGGAACGTCTGGCATGTGCCGCATCTTGAAGGTGCCCACGGAGCTGAGAATGTTCAGGGACATGTTGGCGATTTCGGCTGCGTGCTTGTTGCCGTTCCTCTTCGGCAGCCCGGAGGCCACCATGTAGGCATCTCCAATGGTTTCAACCTGTGATAAAGAAGAGTTAATTGGCTTTTCATTTAAATCCAGTGCTGTTCGGCACGTTGACTCAGACATCCAAGCTTACCTTGTAGACATCATGGCTGCCCAGCACGGCATCAAATAAGGTGTAAAGGTCATTGAGCAGGTCCACAACGTCAATTGGATCACTAAGGGATGAGATGGTGGTGAAGCCTACAATGTCACTGAAGTAGATGGTGACTTGATCAAAGTACTCTGGCTCCACGGAGGCACCGGTTTTCAGAGCTTCTGCCACAGAACTGTGAGTGAAAATTGACATGAAGCTTAATTTGACATAGATGTTGATCCAGGAACATGTCTTGCTGGAGAAAATAAAATGAAGTATGTGAGAAGTGTGTTGGTGTATGAAAACATATACTCACGGAGGAAGCATCTCAGCCAGAAGCTTCTCCGTCCTCTGTTTCTCTACCTCCAGCTCTTCCGTTCTTTCCCTGATAAGGTCCTCCAGGTTAGAGGAGTACTGCTCCAGCATACGCAACATGGAGTCAATAATATTGGTCTTTTTGCCCTTGTTAATGAGCTTGAACTGAGAACAGAAAATAAGAAGCCATTATCACTGAATATAAAAAAATCATTAGTTTTAATATAGTTGTCCTTTAGACCTTTGCCAAGAAACTTTAATTAAAGTGCCTTTAACATGAAAATTGGATGCAAAGCTATCCAGTGAGATGCATGTTGTCATATTGGAATTAAAATATATAAATACACTATATCAAATGTTCAAATGTTTGGGGTTGGCAAGATTTGTTTTTAAATAAAAAATATTTTTTATAGTCTCTTACGCTTACCAAGGTTGTATTTATTTGATTAAAATGTGTATTTATTTGATTAAAGATTACAGTAAATCAGTAATATTGTAAAATGTTTACAATTTAAAATATCTATTAATAAACTTAAAATAACTTTCAAATAAATAAAATAAATATTTTATCAAATAAAATAAATGTAAAATAATTATTTTAATATATTTTAATATATTATATATTAATATAATGTAAGTTATGCATATGATGGCAAAGCTGAATTTTCAGCAGTCATTACTCCAGTCTTCAGTGTCACATGATCCTTCCAAATTCATTTTAATATGCTGATTTGAAACATTTCTAATTATTACCAATATTTTTGTGGAAACCATGATACTTTTTTTTCAGTATTCTTTGATGAATAGAAAGTTCAAACACAATTTATTTGAAATATCTGAAATTTTTTGTAACGTTATACATGTTTTTATCGTCACTTTTGATCAATTTCATGCATCCTTGCTGAATAATAGTATTAATTTCTTTAAAAAAAAAAAAAACTTAAAATATAAATA
>NW_015538055.1:172810-176927 GCF_001515605.1 Sinocyclocheilus anshuiensis | reverse complement strand
AATTAAATTAAATTAAATGGCTGGCACAATATACTGTAAAATCATTACACAAAGTAAGCAACCATTCTAAAAACTACAAAGTTCCTCAGATCCTAAGTGTGTTACTCTGTTAGCCAGTGCACTCAATAAACTCCAAAAACGACTACTCAAAACTCACCTGATCAAAGATCTGATCAAAAGGAGGCCTTCTATCAGGTTGTTCACTCCAGCACTGCTTCATTAACTGGATGCATTCCAGTGGAGCTTGATCTGGAGCTACAGTGGGCCTGCACATAGGCGGAGGTTTCTTCACCTTCCTTATTATCTCTGTTGATACAATAATCATGTCTTTGCTTATAAAGAGATGCCAAATTTCACTGATAATACCTGTCCAGTTACTGTTGTAACAGCCTGTTTACTATAAAGCTGGTTCATCAAACTAAGAGCAGTAGATCTTGTAGACTGTCTTTATAACTAACCTTCAGGAGACAAGCCGAGCATGCAGTATGGCGCTCCTCTGACCACTACTTCTTGAAGTATAATTGCAAAACTGTACACATCTCCTTTATAAGTTCCTTTCCGTGGACTTTCAGGGTCTCTGAGAAATTCAGGAGCTGTCCAGAATAGATCTGAGTGACAAAGAATTGCCTTATCATGTTTTTGTTTAATATCAGAGAATTAGATGGAATAAAAGTGAGATTTGCATTATAAATAAACCAGATTTAAAAAAAAATAAACACCCATACCCTCTAGAGGTGGGGTCTCCTTTGGAGCTTTCTGGGTCTCAAGAATCTCATTGTAACCATAATCAGTGATCTTTAAGACAAAACGGCCATCTACTACACAATTACGAGACTTCAGGTGCCCATGAGGAAATTCCCTGTGGTGAAGATATTTCATGCCCTATTGGATGGTACCAGAAACCATCAGATTTTAACGTCGACAAAGATATATATAAGGACATTATAAATGCATTTGAAAATAATCTGGAGATCATTAGAAGTTTGCATTTTTACATTAATATTCATCAAAATATTCAAAAGTACCTTGATGAGATCCAGCACTAAGGAGGATTTAAACATCCAGTCCAGTTTGACATCTTCATTACGGAGGAGGTCATGTAGACTCCCCCGTGAACAGTGTTCAGTCACAATGGCAAACATCTCACAATCGGTGAAGAACCCCAAAAACGGATTGACATTTTCATTCCGTAGGTCCTTCATCTGGGAATTATAAAGATGATAGGAAGTGTCACTCAAAGAACAAGATCATACCAAACTGTTAGCTTTAAATGAGTGTTTTGAGCCATACCTTGGTGAAGATCTTAGTGGTGCTCTGTTTAACCTCTTTGAAGTCTCCCTCCTTAAACTTTTTTAGCCACACCCAGTCGCCCTGCAAAGATCAAAATGATTTAAATTGTCAAGTTGAAATGCTATGGTGTGATCAATAAATAAAATGAAATGACTCATAAAATCACCTCATAGACAGCCACGTTTGAAGTTTCATGTGTTGCTGTTGCCATGCTATTCACAGAGCGGGAAAGTTCACCTGTGCTCTTCTCCTCAATGTAACTTTTTGAATCACAAAGATCTTCAAGGGTGATTTTCTGTGAGCAAAGAGATTACACATAGAAAATATGTCATGATTATGAAGGTGTCATGTCAGTCTTATGCACACCCCTTCAAGTAAAGTGTTACCATATAATATAACATTTGAAAAAAAAAAAAGAGCTTAATGTTTAAAGAAAGCAGCTGGTAAGGTGATGCATACTCTCTTGCTCAGCTGAGGGTTGATGAAGGTCAGGTCCTCAAGCGTAAGCAGGATTCTGTTGGGCCCTTTGATCAGCTGGATTTTTTGGATTCGCCTCCTACAAAGATCAGACAAGTTCACGCACAACTTCTTGTATCTTCTATATATTCATAAAATGAAAAAATCATAGGATCTTATCAAAACCACAGCAATATTACCTTATGAATAGACTTAGACCAATAGAACCAAGAACCATAATGAGGACAATCACAAACGCTATGACAACATATATAATTTCCACACCTAAAACACAAAAGAATAAATTAGTCAACAAATGCATAGCATATGTTACTAATTATACATAATATCATAAGCATCAGTTAAAAGTGATTATATAAAAATACTAAAGTCATACTAAAATTGTAATTATTTTATGCTAATTATTTGACTTTTATAATAATAATAATAATAATAAAATTATGCAGTTATGATGTGACTGTGACAATGATCATATGAAAACAGCAAATGTCATAATTGTTAGCATGATTAAAAAATAAAATATTACTGTTTAATTTAAATGATTGAATGTAATTTTATTTAATTATTTCTTTAAACTATTTGGCTTTGAATAATAATAAAAATAACAATGTTTAATAATGATTATTTACAACACAATATTGAGCTTAAAGATATTCGTTTTATTTTTACAGTGCTTATATACAGAGAGAGAGACAGAGAGAGAGAGAGAGAGAGAGAGAGAGAGAGAGAGAGAGAGAGAGAGAGAGAGAGAGAGAGAGAGAGATGCTAATGTAACTATAATTTAATTGTAATTATTCATTTTAATTTATTATTTCTGTTAAAAATTTTATTTATTATTTGTAACAAAAAAAAAATTAACCGATATTTTCTTTAAAATATTTCTTAAAAGAATAATAATAATAATATTTAATATTGATCATAAAATAACTAATAACATTTCTTAAAATTATTTGAATTTGAATGTTATTATTTTTTAATAATAATAATAATAGTAATGCTGGTGACTTTTAAGCTGAAAAACTGACACCATTAAAAGTCAAATATCTGTTTCTCATCTGTTTCTCATCTCATCAAATATCTGATCAACACTGTGTAAAATGAGTATGAGTTTGTGTGGGTTTGTTGTACCTCCTGAGCAGATGGCATTGGGGTCAAACCAGCAGCTGGAGTCTGAAGGTGGAGGTGAACCTGCAGGGAAATTAATGTACGTGCCGGCAAACAGCACCTTATCTAACGTCAGGTTCACATAAAAGCAGCGATACAGTTCAGATCCCCAGCCATCAGTGTCTAAGATCACATAGTCGGTTTGCCCATTCCCTTGGCCATCCGTGCGGATATTCTGGTTGAACCCGGAAAATGTAATGTTCCTCGTGAAGGAAGCCAGGTTGGACCCGGAGAACCACTTACCAGCTCTTCTGGCATTGTGCATGGACTTGGCAAGGAGGTACAAACTGTTGTAGATTGTACCAAAGAGCGGAGAGACCTGAAATGTAGCAGAACATTTTAACGTAGAGTTTTATGCATGTGTACAAATAAGACTCACAAATGTTTCAAAGTGCACACCTGCTCTGGCTCTTGTGACACCATCAGTTCTCCAAGTCGTTTGGCCATATTGTACGCTTCGTTGAATGACATCAGCTCTGACTCTATGGTGATGGTGAGTACAGCGTCATAGGCTTTGCGCAGTTTGGTGTTGTTTTGCAGTGGGGAGTAGGTGGTGTTGGTGTAGGGCAGGCTGTACAGAAGGGTGTCGTATGGTATAAACACATATTGACCCTTTGTCAATCCCATGTCATGGGCCTTCATCAGGAATGAAGTTTGTTGCTCTCCTCCAATGAGTGCTGAGTGCATGCACATAATGATGACTGAAACACACATGAAAAATAAATTCATTCACGTTGAATCGTAATTTTAAAAATATGTTTTACTTCATTTTTAAAAAGACAGTTGAAGAAATTGAACAAACCTTTAAACAAAAAATTTAACAAACAGGAAAATGTTTACGAATGTTTGTTTCACATAAATATATTTAATTGAGTAATAAATGTAGTGAATGCATTTACGCACAGGTTTAAATAAATGCTTTTTTGTTTGCTTGTTAAAGATAAAGCAACTTTTGACCACTGTAGCAAAAGAAAGTGAAATGATGATATGAAGCAAACTTTCAGCTATCATCTGTTCAATCTTATATGATCTATTTCAGTAACTACAGGATTTTGATAGCAGTGGTTTTTGTGTGTTGTTGGTTTTAAATACCATGTTCTCTCTCTTTAAAAAATTATAGATACATTAGTATGATAATAATTCTAAATATAGTATAAAATATTATGTATACACACATATATATATA
>NW_015538055.1:150691-172739 GCF_001515605.1 Sinocyclocheilus anshuiensis | reverse complement strand
TGACAAGGGAGAGTTGTCATGTTTGTTCAATTTTAAATGTATCCAATTGTTTAAAACAATGGTTTGTGTTTTGATATGTTACATTTTTGCTGTTACCTAAATTGTTTTGTAGAGTCATTTTAAAAAGCCTTCAAAGTCTGACTGAAACTGACTTTCAGATATAATGAGAAATACACATTGACAAACATTCAGTTATCATTTGAAAAGAATTATAAATATATTAGTATTTATTATAATAACTTTAAATATAGTAGAATATTACAGTAAAGTGTAATTATACAGTTTTAAATATAATTATAAATAATCATATGTTTTACTTGTTAAATATATCTAATTTATATATCTAATCTAATTATTATCATAAAATGTATTGGTTAAAACAATGGTTTATGATTTGTATGATGCCTTATGTTTTACTGCTTAAAATTGTCATCTTAAAAAGCCTATACAGAAACTGACCTTAAAAATACTGGGAAATATTTACTGGAACACAAATCTCTTGATGTCTCTCAACATATAAGGAATGTTTATGCACACACTGCAAATCTATGTGTCCAAAACAATTGACCTTTTATCTCCCCTGCGTTTCGTATGCTCAGCAACGTGTTCTCCAGCATGGTGTCATTATTCCCCATGGACACAACGATGCCAACAGGAAGCCCCTGGTTTCTGAGAGCACTAGCCAATTTGGCAGCCGTGTCGATCCATATATCCTCATTAGAAGACACGATGGCTATGTTAGCCAAGCTGAAAAACTTAAGTACACTAAAAAGCACCCGTGTCGGGGATGGTAAAGTTCGAGCAAATGTTGGGTAGCCCTGGACCCGGTCTAACTCATAGTTAATGCACGCCCATGAAAATATAGACTTGTCCCAATTCTTGCCCATGAGCACCGCAGCATTGCAGTATCCTGGATTTGTAGGGCCTACAAATGCATCAACCATGTTCTCATATTGTACAAACGAGGTCAAGGCTTTGGATGTCTCACAGGCCTCCTGAAGGATGACAAAGTCCATTGTGCAGCCAAGATCTAAACTAAAATCCTCGTTTATGCGGCCAACAGCCAGTTTGGACGCAATGGCAGGAAGTGATTTTGCGTAATAAGGGTCACAGTTCCAAGGCCCCAAGACACCTACTTTGAAAATCAGGCATTGGACACAGCATGGAAACGTCAACACACCAAGAATAATCCATAGTGTAATGCTGTAAAATGGGAGCGTAGAGAGGCTGTGTCTGCTCCTGAGAACGAGGCAGTAGGGGTAACTGGATAACTCCCATAAAGCACCTCCGAATGGGAGGTGAAGATGTTGCATTGTCCTCCGTCAGAAGACGTTATGAGAGATGGATATTACAAAGAGACACCTAGAAAACAGCGGGTTAGACATGAATTGAAGTCATGGCACACTTTTATCAGTTTTCAAGGCCAAATATTCAATAGGCGTATCTGATACATACAGCTAGGTTGTATATTTTCTGTACAATTCATCTCAACACACCAAAATTGAAAACTTAAAGTTCAATTTTTAAGTAAAAATCGACAGTCTGCAGTTCATTTTAAATGTAAGTTATGTGAGTTAAATCTGATCAAATCTAATAATTGAACTCTGAATGATTAGAACATGGTTGAAGAAATTACATGAAATTATTGTGACATGGGAAAATATTTATTTGTGCTTTGCTAATCTACACTGTAAAAAAATATTTTAGGTAATTATTTTGTAAATAAAACATTGATTATTGGAGTACATTTTTACAAATAAATAATATTTCAGTCTTTCCAAATTTCATGTTTAATGTGTTATTTGCCTTTTGTTGTAATTATTTGTGATATTTACTAGCAATTTCTGAGTGAAAATTGTTTCATTACCAATTTTTTGATGCAGGACAAATACAAATAAATAAATAAACTACAAATTTATCTGCACTTATATTTATGCTAGTGAACAAATTGAAACACATTGCTACATAAAATGCAATTTAGAAAATGAACTTACCATTATTTATATGGGCCTCTTGGTGCAGGAAAACATTTTCAAAAAGTTTTACCTCTTTCCTCCAGTGTTTTCTTTTATAAGGTCGATTTATATCCTTCATAGAGTTCTCCAGCATCAGTCGCGCAGTGGGCATAAACAAATGTTGAGTAGATCTCAGCTCACAAACAAGAGTTTGATGAGGCTCGTCAGTGGCGTTGAGGTTCAACTTCAGCACCCTGGAGAGCTACTTATGCCTACAGTCATCAATCCAGGTGCACTTTTGCACCTTTCACAATTCACACCTAACGTTCAGTAACATTTTCCAGCTTCACCCTTATGAATATTGCAGTACAACTACTCGATAGTGTTGTCGATATGGGTTCAGTTTTTACCTTATTTTTGTTACATCGCAGTTCCTGAAATCCTTGACGAGCTTAAAAATAATTGTTGCGTTTGAAATGAATCCACTCGTTCAATGAAAGTCCTTTGAAAGTGACCCGCGGATGAATCTAATCCATACTTGGTCAGGGACAAAATAAGAGGATTGCAGACATACGTTAACGCTTCAGATCCACCTTTACTGACTGAGCTAGCCATGAACGCAATTAGTTACTTTTTAGGCAAATGAAGGAAACATAAAATTGTGTTGCATTATAGTGTACAGTCATCACAAGCGTAAATTACACATTAGGAAGATATTTTGATGGGCCAAGAAGAATAATTAAATGCAATGATTTCAGTGCTGTTGGTTTGGATTGTGGGAAATGTTTAAGCAAAAACATTAAAATATGTTGTTGTTTTTTTAAATACCAAGATTTTGTTTCATAAAAATAATATAAAAATATTATTATATGCATATATATATATATATATATAGGTGTGTGTATGTGTGTGTGTATATATTATAATATATAATATATAATAATATAATATTATATATTATATAATATTATGTACAAATGACTACAAATGACTATGAACACATTTGAATAGGGTTAAATAATTTATTTAATTATTATTATTATTTTATAAAATAACAATAAAATATCATATATATGCACAGTACATACAAGCCAAACTACTTATGCCAACATTTCGTATTTCAAGAATTACAATCTCCAGTCATTTAATGCGCCACAAAAATATCAAAATGACTTTTGGATCAGAAATTACGGAACAACATTTATTAGTATAGAAAACAACATTTTATTATTATTTTTATGCTTTATGTTTTTGAGCTCTCATCTTTAGGTTATTTATGGTCGAGCAAGGTCTCAGCAGCCTATTTCCACCTTGCCATGGAGACCCCGAGGTGCATGAGCGTTTACGCAGTGTAATCAAGCATTTGTTTGGTGTAGCTGTGATAGGCCCACTTCAATTGAATTTGCACATGGTGTATTGGGTATAATTAAAGTTAACGAAGGGCGTTCCCTTGGACGATCCCTAGAGTTCTCTCACATTTGCCTGTGTCAGTTAAACCTTGTGTTTTAAGAATTCATCTGAGGTCTCTCTGAGCTCATTTGGACTATTAGCACAATGCTTACAGAGAAATACGAGCCCAGGTAATAAGAAACATTTACGGAACAAAACCATCTTGTGCTCAAGCAGTTTTACTGTTTGATTCACATTTTCATTGTTTCTCGTTTGCTGGCTATTAAAACTTTAAAAGTCTTGACTTTTTGATGGATCACGTGACTTTTGGGATTTCTGATGTGCTTGAGGAGCTTAATGCAGCTTTTGCTTAATGCAGCGTTTGCCTTCAGGTTACTGTTGAGATTTTCTGGTGATATGTGCAGTGAGAGTGAGAGAGAGGGAGGAGGGCGAGAAAGATGTGCTGACCCATATCCAATAAGCCTCTGAGCTTCTTAAATGTTACACCTTGACACCTCTGCCCTACAACCAGAAACAGAGGATGCAAACTCAGCAAACAGCACCCAAAGCTCTTACAGGTAATATTTCAAGCACTCTGTAGCACTAAATAACTGTCTCTAAAGGAAACAAAACCAAAATGTCTTGGTCTTTGAAACATGTATAGGGTTTGAATGGACATATCTGTAATTTTATTAGGGCTGATTGGTTAGTTAACCATTGCTGAACATGCACTTCATATACTTTCTAATATTTGTGGTACAATTAATAATATTTGTGAATATATAACTAAAAAGTTTTACTCTCTTCATTGAAATGTGGGCTCCTTGAAGACAATTGTTTTTGTTTTATTGTACTGCCATCTAGTGGATGAAAAAAACTGCACTCTTTTAAACGTGCAACCTCATTCAGATCAGAGGTTGTTTTAAGTTTATATTTTAGAACATATTATATACTATGCAGTTCCTGCATAATCGTCATTGTCCTCTTTTTCTTCCTATACTCTCCTTCTCTTTATTCTTTAGTTTCACGTCTACGAGTTATAAAAATCTGCAGAGAGCAGAAAAACAAAAGAAACTTTAAGAACTCCGATTTCACAATCAAAGGTTTTCTTTGTGACCTAAATCCACCTGAAAACCACAAAATAGTGATAATATAAATACAAATAATATTGCATGCATCTTTGGGGCTTTTCTATTCCTTAAATGTAGTAAACGCTTACCATTACAGATGTAATTTAAGCTGAAGTTGTATGATGGTAACCTTCAACATTAAATTGTAGAACTTTATATGTTAACATGAATATATTAATAATAAATGAGTTGTGATTTATTTGACAACTCACATTTTGAAAACACTAAAATATGATCTTAGTTGTATATTGCAGTGGCCCATAAGGGAGTCCATATAGAAAATATGAGAAAATTTGACAGCGTTTAACATGTTAGCTCAAGGTTTTTTTTGTTTTTTTTTAAACATTTATTAAATTTGATATTATTACTGTTAAATTCCACTTTCTAAAGACTGATGGGAAAGTACAAGACTAATCATGATTAGTTTTATTCTGTTGTTTGCAGCCTTCATTTTTAACAGTGAAAAAAGCTTTAACTTGCTCATTAGGGTTTGAAGGGCACTATTCTCTGAAACACTGCTTTAGAACAATATTTAATGTGAAAAACACTATATAAATAGTTTTGAACCCACTGACACATGTCAACTTTCTTTTATTATTACTATTTTTATCATTCAAACAGTTGTAAATTAAGAAATAAATGCTACAAGAACATGGTGCATAAATGAAAAAAAGACCATCTTCTTTATGAATGTGCATCTGTAAAGCCTCTACAGAGCTGTTCAAACAGTCAAATCAAGAATGTTATGGTTACACATAGTTATTTCTCACGTTAGACTTGCCTGCATGCCTTTCCTTTATTATAAAGTAAATATTTTTTAGAAAACATTATAATCATTTGTTTTGGCTTCAGTACAGAGACAGTATAAAAGCTATTATTTATTGGTTTAATTTAAAAATAAAAACATTAACATATATTAAAGCATGTCAACATATTCTGTTACACCAAATACACAAAATAATGATATTTTAAAAAGCATCATATGACCCTTTTAAGAAAATGTCAGAAAAGATTCGACCCCCAGTTTACATTTAAATGGTCTGTAGTGTTATATACTCGCCGCTAGAGGGCGCTGTTACTCGCCGCGTCTAGACATTGGTGGGCGCGGATTATCATCAGTGAGTGAAACTAGACGAGACTGTGCTTGCCTTGGCGTTTTATCGCTTCATCTTCTGCGGCGAGTCTGTAACCGATAGATCGACAAAGTCCCAACCAAGACAATACCGCAGACGTGCTCATTCGCCCCACTACAAAAAGCACAGTCAGGATATGACAACCCCTAAAACTGGAGTCTTCTCCGATGCTGGCCTGGAAGAGTAAAAGCTCTCCGACAGACGTGTCGCGGCACATGGTAAGTTTTACCAAAAAGAAAAAAGTGTTCTCCTGTATCTCATAAACGTGACTTACTGTTGGCATTGGTTTGTACTGCCTTTTTTATTTGACAAACTCAAAATGCCTGCTGATTGCTTCATCTCAAGTAGTTCGCGTAATGAAAAATAAAGACACAATGGAAGTAACGTTAACTTGCATATTGTTACATTCTGGTGCTGTGAAACGCACACGTTTGTTGAGCATTGTCAAGTTGTTCCAAAGTGTATTTGCGATTGTATTTTTAAATGAATACAGATGTGGATCAGACCACGAAGGCAGAGATTTTGGCTGTGTCTCAAAACCTAGTCAGCTGCCTACCTAGACAGCACCTATGATGCCCAAAATTCTGTCAAAGTAGTTCTCAGATAAATTCATTTTACTGTGAATCAACCAATACTGTTTTGCACAGACATTTTAAAAGAAATAATTAGTAATTGTTATTTTACTCTGCTTTGTACATAAGTAATACACGTTCTTATTTAAGAATAATAATAACTATTATTATTAATATTTGTAATGGCATATTATAACAATAATTGCTCCATAGCTGTTTATGTAAAAATGTATTTTTTCATAATTTTATTTTCATCTTTGTTTTGGGTTCTATTTAACAATTGGACTTAAATTGCTGCTTTTCTCACTTGAATGAAAAGCACAATTGAGTAATTTAGTTGTTTCCTGATGGAGGAAGAGGCATTAGCATTGTTAAGTACTATGCTTTAGACACCCACCAAATGGTGCCATTTGTCAGTAGACTTGAACAGGGGAATTAAAAATGGAAGAAAAAATAAAGTAAAAAAAAAACTCCTTTTTGTTTTAAGGCTAACAAGTGCTTTAATGCATTGGAATTGAGATAAAGCTGTTCATGTGTTTTCTAGTATATGGGTGGCAACCTGCATTATGTCAGCTGTACTGTAGTCAACACTCATAAAATTTTGTTGAACGCTTTGATGCATGCCTCTAGCATGTAATTCAAAAGTTACGTGCTGTTGTGAAGTTGGCATCACAAAAAGTACCTGGCATTCAAAAGTGAGCTGTTTGAGATGTTAAAGCTCCCATTAAATCTGACCCCCCTTAAAGTACTGCATTCTTTCAGCTTTATTGGATTAGGATGTCTGCAGTCTGCTAATTAAATTGGTTAAGAACCGACTTAATTCTCTTGTACTGTAGTTCTCTTTTGGCTATGTTAATTGCAGAAAGATAAAGTAAGTTGAAAATGATCTGCATTCTAACGCTAGACTGTTTTCATGCAGAGTCATAGGTGAGTCTCTCAGTCTCACCGAAAGGGAAGGTATGAGGGTAATTTCCCACATTTCGGAGAAAGATAAATGGTTTAAATTGTAGCTGTTAACCACTGACAGTGATTGCTCTTAAAATACAGTCCACTTAGACTTTAGGCATTTTAAGGAGGGATTTTACAGTGGGAGAGTTCATAACCCCTGTCACACGGGCAGATGTATACGTATGGTTACTTAGAAACATGCAATCACAAGCTTGACAGAAAATCATTTTGAATGTTGTTACATATGAGTAATCAATCTGACAATACAGAATTAATTCAATATTAAAAAAAAGTTTGGCAGAAAAGTGTTTTAGTGCTTTTGCAAGGCACTGATAGAACAAACAGTCTGAGACATTTCAATTAAAGGAATAGTTCACCCAGAAATTAACATTTGCTAAACATTTACTCACCCTCAGGTAGTGCTGGGCGGTATGACCAAAAATTTATGTCACAGTATTTTTCAAAATTATACCGGTTTCACGGTACATGACGGTATTTCTTTTTTCATGCATGACCGTGTGTTAACCATATATTTTCTACTGATTGAGAGAGGAAATACTGCAGTATATTGACTTAGAATGCCCTATTTTACTGTCATGATGAGTGAATATTGTCAAAAAATACCACACTAAATAGTGACTAAACACAACCCCTTTTAATACATGTTAACCAGGAGTCACTCTCATTTATAATCGCGGCATCGTCTGATAAAATCAACATGCATCTACACTAAAGAGCGGCTATGCGGTTGTTTTGGCTATATTACTTTTTTGTCTCATGCAGCGCACTGCCTGCGTCTGAGTAACAAACTAAAAAAAACAACAAACAAAAAAGTGCATGTGATATTAACAGACGAACTACGCTCATTTATAATTCCAAACTATCAGTAAGCGACAGGTGCTAGGAAACGCTGTTTTGTACTCATTTATTGACGAGTCGGCTGCGCTGCTTCTCTGGCGCTCACTGCACAGAACAGACGCCGAGAGAGGTGACACTTCTCCGGGAAAGTCAGACCTCGCGTTCGCAGGACAGCACTGGCGAAATCTTCCAACTGAACCATATCTAAGGTTTATCCAAAAAAGTTGCTAGGTTTGTCAATATTATTTTATTTACTTTCATATTGAATAACCTGAATTACAAATTTGAATGTGATAAATTATTACAGAATTTACCATAAATATAGACTTAGATTTACAGCTTTTTCTATTTATTTATTTCACAAATAACACTGATATTATAGATATTAATAATCTAACTTAACTTTATAATTTAACTTCATTAATTTAATAAGTTAATTATGTTAATAATTTCTAATACCGGTTTGTTAAAGCATATTAAAGCATCAAAGACTTTGAGTTTCTTAATATTCTTTAACTGAATGATTATGTGTTAACCGTCCTTAAATTCTCCATGAGAACAGCCTTGCACCCTTGTAATCATGACAAATTGTTGCTATAATTGAGAAATTTAAATTTAATAGGTTCTTTGATCATAAGAATGAGGTAAAATCCTTTGAGAATGTGCGTAAAAATTACGGCTTATCAAGTTGCACTAGAAGGGAAGAATATTTATACTTTTAGCGTAACGAATGAATCAACACAGACCCAGAGTGACAAGCATGTACGTCCAGCTGCAAATAAATTACCATATGTAATGAGCGACTTCAAACCTCTTCAAACCTCTCAAAGACCACTGAAGTGGGTTATGGTTCTGTTTTGATGGTAACATGGAATACCAGACCCTTAAGGCCAGGTCATGTAAAGAACAATAACTATCAAGATAACTATAACAACGATATTAGCATCCATGTCAGTGTACAATAATAGGAGATTTCGCACTGGTTGTTTATAGGAACTAAACACCAGGGTTAACTGAGAACTAAATGTTGTCGTTCACTTGATTTTGATTGGTTCATTCTGTTTTGGTACTTTTATGACTGTGAAATTAAACCGTGTACTGTGTGTTTTTTTGGTTTATAGCTCACCATGGCCACATTGCTGTGTCTTTTCTTCGCTTTGCTTGGCCTGGCTGTCATGGGAACGGTGAAGAACTGCCATCCGCAATGTCGGTGTGAGGTGGAGAGCTTCGGCCTCTTCGACAGTTTCAGCCTTACCAAAGTGGACTGCAGTGGAATCGGCCCCGGGAACGCTCCTGTCCCCATCCCTCTGGACACGTCCCATCTCGACCTCTCCTTAAACTCCATCACCTCCATCAGCGACTCGATGCTCTCCGGACCGGGTTACACCACCTTGGTTAGTCTGGACCTGAGCAGCAATCTCATTTCACATGTCAGTCCCAAAGCGTTCTCTAAACTCCGCTACCTTGAGACGTTGGACCTGAGCAACAACGCTCTTGAGGATCTTGGCGATGGCTGCTTCACCGGACTCCCTCTGGTTGAGCTGGACCTGAGTGAAAACCGATTCAAAGAGTTTAGCCTTGATCTGCTCACCACCAGAGCACAGGATGTACCAATCATGGTGGACCTGTCGCGAAACCTTCTTACCTCCGTTTCCAGGAAGACGCCTGGCCATCCGTTGAACATCAAGAGTCTTATGCTGGCAGGGAACCAATTGAGGAAGGTGCCGATGCTCAACCGGATCCCACTTCAGTATCTGAACCTGGATGGGAATCTCATCTCCAGCATTGATGCAGGGGCCTTTGATTCAATGACAGAACTGGTTCACCTGTCTCTCAGCAGCCTTTCCGACCTGACCCTCATTCAGCCAGGTGCTTTTAGAGGTTTGAAGAACCTACAGGTCTTAGACTTGTCAAACAACAGCCGGCTCAAGACATTGAGCCCGGATGTATTTAGTGGACTTGTCTCTTTACAAGAGCTCAATTTGTCCCATAATCCTGTCACACCATTATCAAGGACCATCTTTACCCAGATGCCAAGCATAAAGAGCATATCTTTAGGTCCAAATGTGCATTGCTGGAAGACACACAAGCAAGGACAGTTTCACAGACAGATTGGACAAGCCAAACCCAATGATATACTTACCTGTGACAACGCAGGAATGATCTTGTGAGCCTGAAGTGCCAAGAAAGACTCCTTTTCTCATCTCTGTGCCTTTTTAGTATCTCATAAGATCTTTTATTTTTTGTAATTCAAGATTGCATCATATTTGCACATACTATGTCAACTAAGGTCCTTTATTTTACATGTTGAGCACATTTAAGCACGCACGTATATAGTAGGGGAATTTACCGTTAACCATTTAACAGGTTTTTACTGTAGCATTTTTACAGTCTTTTACCGTTAAATTTACGGTCATTTTTTACAGTGATATATCGCAATGACTCGTGCACTTTAGTTACATTTCACTTAATATGTAACCTGAGATTTGCGGTGTGTTTTTTTCTTAAGTCTTAAAGTTTCACAAGTTGTGTATTCAAACACTTTGTACAAACACCAGTATTGCAGGTCAGTTTAGAAGTCATGGTGCCTTAAATTGTAATTCATTAAGTATTTTGGAATAATACATTTCTAATGTTCGGATGCCCCTCATGACCTTATGTCATCATTTTTGAATGATCATAAAAGCTGTACAGTTTACACTAATGTGCAATTAAATGTATATATTTTCAGAAGGTTTATAATGATTTGACCTTAAACACCGAAGGCAATACAATTTGGTATATTTAATTTAGGTGTTTTTACTTGGTTGAAAGTGGGGCATTTTTGACAGAAGCACAAAGGATAAAATACAATATGCGGAATGTACATTTTGCATTATAATGAAATTTATTATTGCATTATATTGTTCTCCTAATACTGAACCTAAAATATGATTTACAAACTACAAAATCACATCACGTAGACTGACACTTGAGGGAAATGTAACATTGAGTTCACATCTCTTTCTAATTTCTAAATTGTCATTTCACAGACGTTTACTTGATCTTGCTCCGACATTTTGCACTTTTAATGTTTAACTTTTAAAAAAAAATGCATGATGGTTGTTCATCATGTGAGCCGAGGTATGGTTGATGTTTGTACAAAACTATACTCCTAATAAAAGATAATCAACTTTACACATATGCCAGTATGTTTGTGCTCAGTTTTGTGATTTAAAGCTCACTTCCCCAAACTGTATCAAAACTTCCAAAGTTAAGCCAGGGCCGATGTGCATTTCGGCACATCTTTCTGAGTCACGCAGTGTGTTTAGTCATAATACAGGCCTCACTAATGTGGTTCTCCTCAGTCTTACACACTCAGACAGCCATGATTTGTTCATAAAAAAACACCCAGTGTTTTACCCTACACTTATTTTAAAAGAATAAGGCATTATCCATTCACTCATACTAACCATGGACAGCCGTTTTAGGCGAACAGAAGACTTGATGGCTGAATTGGAACAGATGACTTCAGCCTGTCAGGCTTTAGGCTTTTAGGCCTCACAGACCAAGTATTCATATATCCCCTTAGCTGCTCTGAATTATTGCCAAGATCCAGCTCTTTGAAATTCTAGGAGACTAATGCCAAAGACACATCCCCCTCTTCTTTTCTACACAAAAGCTTAGTGGAAAAAAATATTTACTTAACGGCTCAACTTTCTCTTCATTACTTTGCACTTTCCGCTATGCTCAGGATAAATAAGTAATGTAAATAAACGGGCCAAAGAGAAACAAGAACAAACAGTCAGTGAATGTTATCATGACTTTCTCCCCATTTTCTGTGATTTCTCAAAAACACCATTTTAAGGCAAAATCCTTCAAAATAAACTAGATTAGCATTTCCTGAAGGAAATACCATTGCTGTAAGGCAGCAAAAGATTAACTTTGGCTCTTTGTAAATAAAAAGTTCATTCACAATTTAGTATGCAAAGGAATGAAAAGAAAAAATAAGACCAATTGCAAACCAGTAGTATGCATATATTAGGAAGGGTTCATGCGTTTTTGCATGTAAAAACACCAGACGCATGGCATGTCTAGAGAAACGTTTTTAAGTTGAACTTTTAACGTGCAATAGTCAGAGACATCCATCTAGCATGTTTACGAAGAAAAACAATGGAAAAACTGCAGAAAATCCTGTTTTCTTTGCCATGCCGCAACGCTACATCACATGCTTTTAAACCCAAGAACACATTCTGTGTGAATGCCATCATTACTGCCAATTTTGAAAGATTAAGATTCTAGCAATCTATTTTAATAGGAGATATTCTATGTTTATTCTTACAATAAACATAGAATGTTTCGTGATCGTATATATATTTTTTTACATATTTTTTTACATTTTACCTTATTTGTATATTTGTATAGTTGTATTTTATACTTAATCTGTATATCTGTATTTATGTTCTACTGTTAGTGTTATCTGTATGCACCAAGGGTCTGAGAGTAACGCAATTTCAATTCTCTGTGTGTATGTGCTGTACATGTGGAAGAATTGACAATAAAGCAGACTTGACTTGACTTGACTTGACATTCTTTTCAAAATTATAGCTTTTTAAAACCCCAAAAGGAGGAGACGTTGATTACTCATTTGTTGACATTGGTAAGTCAACTGTACTATAGTGACCTACTTAACAAATCCAAACAAACCAGCATTAACCTTTACTGTTCTGTTACAGAACATTGTACATGGTCACAATGAATTGCTAACTTTGATTTAGGACAGACACTGCTTATCTACCTTGCCTTTCATAGGCATCAACTTGCCTTATTATGTGAGAGGTTGCACTAGACATGATGATGTAAGCAATTCGTATGGGACACACAGTTCATTGGGTTATGAACTTCTGTGAATTACTGTGAGTACTGTTACTTCTGTGTAATATACGGCATGTAAGCCATGATAAATCTATTAGTGTCACATATCACCTGCTCTCACTTTAGATAAGGGCAGAAATTAAATGGGCCTTAGGTGAACCATTTGATATGGCATAATCAATTCGAGCCGCAGTCCATTAGGAAAAGAACCATAGTTGACATGAAAACCCCTAGTGTATAGAGTTCATTAAAGGGGTCATATGATGCTGCTAAAAATAACATTATTTTGTTTTAGTCTTTGCAACTTTACAGATCTTCTTTATGCACCAAGAGCTTGTAACACTCCAAAGAGAAAGGAAAAATTGAAATCGCATCATATGACCCCTTTAAATAAAAAATCTCAGTTTCCACTTGTAAACACAAACAATGTTAAATCCTCTAGTCTTAATAAACTCTCTCAAACACAGATTCCCATTGTAGTTAATTCAAGGCTAAAAGTACAATATTTATTGCTAGAGCAAAGACAATGGCCCAGTGCCAAACACCTGACACAAACTAAAAGCACAAGAGAATCGATACAGAATGAGCAATCAAATTTGAGTCTGATTAAAAGGGTCCAATGTCTGGAACCAGAACGCAAACAATAAACGGAATGAAGCCTGAAAAAAATGCAGCCATGGTCACATTTCACCCATGAAAATCTCATGAATTTTTCATTGGAAAAGCATTCTTACAAAGTGCCATACCAGTGCTTGTTGTTTCACAGCATGCTGCTATTGATTTCCGATTCAGATGATCCACACCAACACAGTCTCATGGCAATTCGTAACTATTTTACTGTTTGGCGAATTGATGTGCTAATTCATATGAATTCGTACAATCTCATTCTTATGTTTTCAAATGATGTGTATGATTCACATCATACAAAGTCTCCACCTCGTAATATTGTTTTGTTTCCCATGAGATCAGGCTGTGTATACAGTACAAACAAATTAAAGTTCTCATGTGCTTCTTTGAATAAACAAAGGCAGGCCAGTAATTATTCTTGGCTGATATTTAGTTCACCATGCTTTAAAAAAAGACACCACATAAAAAGCAAACAACATATTTCTCTGGATTTCACATCCTTAAAACAGTACCAGGTTTTTTGTTTTTTATCTATGTCTGAATTTTATTTTTGCTCTACATATTCTCTAAAATATTCAGCAGTTCAGACTTTTTTTCCTCACAATTCTGACCTTTTTCATAATTTCGACATATAAACTCTGAACTGTCAGATATAAACTTCTGAGTTTACATCTCTGAATTGTGAGTTTTTATTTCACAATTCTGTTTTTGTTTCCACCATAGAATAAAAAATGAAAAAGATAATTGCAATTTGTTATTTCAAAGTAACTGCAATTCTGAGGAAAAAGTGAAGAATTGGGAGATATAAACTCAGAACAGTGAGACATAAACTTGCAATTCTGTGAAAAAAAAGTCAGAATTGGAGATTTAAACTCAGAATTCTGACTTTGTTCATAATTCTGACTTTTTTCTCTTAATTATGAGTTTGTATCTCACAATTCAAAATTTTGAGAAAAACAAGTCTGAATTGTGAGATATAAACTCAGAATTGTGAGGAAAAATATGTCTGGATTGTGAAATAAATAGTCACAATTTTTTTATTCTGCGGTGGAAACGGTCTTCCATGCTTAAGTGTGTTGCAGTGCATAGAAGTTTCATTCTCAAGCTGCTGCTGGAGTCACACACAGTACAGTCATCTTCATTCCCTTTTGTTAAAGACTCAGCGCAAGTCTCACAGTATCAGAAAACCAACACAATAGAAGCTTTCTCACTGTAACACTGTGCAAGAGAAAAGCTTTATTGTGCACCAGAATAGACACACCAGGCTCTGTGTTCACACGTCACGCTCAACCGGGTTAGTGTTTTGTGTCAGAACAGGCCATTTGATGTAGCTAAACTCCCTTGAGAGGTGCTGACCACATAATGATGTTTACATTCCATGTAATGCATTAGTGCAATACCATCATACAGTACACTTGTAATTTTTTGCATACCTCTGCAGCGTGGATTCAAGAAACCTCAGAAGACCTGGTCTGATCACTATGGGAAAACGGAGCCTTGCTGTACATTCAGTGAAGGCTGAGGAAATGCCTATGGAGTAATCTGATCATGGAGCAATCTGTACTGCCAAGAAACCATTCTTTCTTGGGACTGCACCATTCACAGGACACTAATCTGCCTTTTCATTTGTGAATAAAAATGATTTGTACAGTACATGGCTGTGAGCATTAGCTAATTCTTTTGTTCTTTATGACACTGTATGCATCAAAAACATGGACAAAATTGCCAGTTTAGTCACTGTTGTTTGCTCCTGAGCACAGACCTGTGAGTGTTTGCTTTTACTTATCTGTTTTAAGCCATGTGGGTTGACCAGCAGTGGTCCAGCACACACTCATTCCTGCCCATTCTTGGGTGGTCACTGTCCAGTTTCCTGTTTTGACTGATAACAAGAAGGATTGGAGATCAGATTCACTTTCAGACCTGTAAAAGGACCGTAAATGAAAAAAGTTATTTTGCAAGTACAAGCTTATATTAATATGACTCAACTAAATGCTTAAATTATTTTGTTAGCTCTTGCGTAACTTAGGGTTGGTGTTGTACCACTCGCTTTCCAAGAAAAACAGACATATCCTGAGACTGTAAGCCCACACTGACGTCCTACACATCTGGTTACCATTAAGGTCCACTGACTCAAGTTACTCTCTGCAGGAAACAATCGCACAGCTCAAAGGAACCTTCTGAGGGAGCCTCCCTTTGCCAAAATGCTGCCCGAGTCTCATTTGTTGCTTAATGTGATAGTTCACCCAAAAATGATTAAATTGTTGAGTTGTTAAACCTGTATGACTTTCTTCTTTGCAACAACAACAACAACAAAAAAGAAGATATTTTGAAGACTCTTTCCATATTACAGTTAATGACCACATTTGTCACAGAAATAACAGGTTTGGAATGATATGAGGGTGAGTAAATAATGAACAAATTTTAATTAAACATTGGATTTAGGTTGCCCACACTGACGTCCTACACATCTGGTTACCATTAAGGTCCACTGACTCAAGTTACTCTCTGCAGGAAACAATCGCACAGCTCAAAGGAACCTTCTGAGGGAGCCTCCCTTTGCCAAAATGCTGCCCGAGTCTCATTTGTTGCTTAATGTGATAGTTCACCCAAAAATGATTAAATTGTTGAGTTGTTAAACCTGTATGACTTTCTTCTTTGCAACAACAACAACAACAAAAAAGAAGATATTTTGAAGACTCTTTCCATATTACAGTTAATAACCACATTTGTCACAGAAATAACAGGTTTGGAATGATATGAGGGTGAGTAAATAATGAACTAATTTTAATTAAACATTGGATTTAGGTTATACTCAAAGGATTTGAATCTGAAACCTTAACTTTCGAGGTTTGCCTGTGTCATATGAATTTAACTTAATTTAGAGATTGCAAGTAAATTTATCAAGTGTAATGTATTGCATATCAAGATAATGTGAAGGTAATTTGTCTTAAAGCAACGGAGCAGCAGCAGCAGGTTCTGTTTAAGCTTGGCTTTTATCTGCAGCAGCTGTGTAATTGCCTGCACATGCCCCTTTTTGCTTTAACTATAGTCCAGATTTCCCAGCTGACTGCAGAGAAACTATTTACTTTCAGCACCACCATGTGGCTACAGCAGAAACCATGATTTAAGTTAAACTTCTCTTTCACTGACATATGGCACCATGCAACAATTTTACCTAAATAAATACTATGAATAATAATTAGCCAGAACAACTGTGGCGTTCTGTGGTATATCTTAGTATAAATCACTCAAGACTCAAAAATGTAATGGATAAACAAACGAATAAACAGCAAATCACTGTTTTCGGAATTTCATTTCCCTGATGCACTGAAAAAAAAACTTTTTTAATCAATATTTTTATCTTGTTTTCCAATAAGATATTTGAAATGCACTGTTCTTTATTTAACCATAAATCTAAATATAATTTGCCAGTGGAGTAAAAAAAACCCCGATATATTCTATATTTTCTTAATGTCTCTTTTTTCCTTTTTTATTCTCACATAAATACATCTTATTTTAAGGATGTTCAGATTTATACAAAATACTAAGAGTAGTAGTAGTAATCGTAGTAGTATGGTAATACACTCTAAACAGCATAAACACAAAGAAAATGAAATATCGACAGCATTTAAAAAATAAGGGTAAAGCCTTTTATACATGTTCTGGGTTGTTTAATTTCCTGCCCAAAGTGCCCTATATGCAAAATTTGCCACATCACAGCTTGGCACACCACACAATCACATTGCAAGGAAAGATTCACATTTTGGCAATGTTAGTCTATCTAGATCCCAGCATTTGTGTCCTAGTTTCAGTCCAGTTATAATGGAATGTCAGCAGTGATTGAGAGTGCTTTCCCTGCTCCAGCAGGAAGGATGTGATAGCCTACAGGTTTCCCTTTAGTATTGGGTGAGCTTGCATGTCCTTCCTCAAGTACACATTTACAATACGGCTGAAGCTGCCAGATCTGTACCGTAATTATTACCGAAAGAGGAGTCAATTTTCCTGCAGTGAATAAAGAGAGTGGGTGTTTACGGAGCTAGGAAGAGTTTAGAAGTACCTTTTGTTGTTCTTCCCCGCGAGACTTGACAGAAAAGTTGGCTGTTGACTGCTTTTCCGAATCTGTTCTGTGGCTGCGAGGACAGTCGATAGATAGTATGGATAATATATAAATATTATAAAGGATGAAAAGAGCTTACAGGTGTTCCTTGACGTTTCTGGCACTTTTGTGTATTTTAAAAGGTAAGTTACTTCTCAAATTCATAGTTAAATCCGCTGCACTTTTAAATGTACTTTTTCCACAAATAATGTTTAGTATTGTAAACGTTCACAAGGTGACATTTGCAGAGTGGAAACATTTTCGCAACTTTCGCTTGCTCACGCGTTATGGTTTCAGGTTTATGGTAATATTTTGTACGATTTTCTTGTTCACTTGTTTCTCGTAAACTCACGACTTCACTAAAGTCACTTTAAGGGCTCAATTGTGATAAGACAGTCTGTACAAAGTTCAAAACTGCTTTGTATAGGCCTAACTAAAACTCAAGTCGCTTGTTATATTCTCATTTCAGTATGTGAACTGTGCTCATCTGTTCGAGCAAGTCGTGCTACAAAGTTTGTGGCGGAGGGCGGTAGTCTCCAGTTGAGCTGTGAAGTGCAACACTGTGGGCTTCCTGGATGGACTGGAGGATGGACTTTCCAGGAATCGGACAGAACAAGATTTACTTTCCTCACTCCCTCTGAACGAATCGAGATGTCCAGTTACAGCTCAACAGCCAATAGCACACATCTGTTACTCCACATTCACAACATCAACCAGTCAGATGCTGGAGCATACAAGTGCCTGATATCCTGGCCTCAGAATTTAACTAGCAGTGGACATGTGACATTTGTTAACGTGACTGCAGGTATATACATATGCATGCAGGACAAGCTGTTGGTTTCAAATGATGTTTCAATTGTTGCTTTCCTAATTTCCTTACAATATATTGCTAACAATAAAATCTTTATTTCTGGACAGCAACAGTAGACTCATCAGTCAGAAGCCTCTCTCATAGAGTTCTGCTTTGTTTTGGTGCCTTGATGTGTTTTCCTGTTGTTTTGGGATTTGTTTGGTGTCTCACCCGGGATCCTCATCCCCCACTACCCCCTGTCCCGCCTCACCCCCGCACGTCCTGTAAGAGTCAACTCCATTATTCTGCAAATGTGTCATATATCAATCAACTTATCAATTGTTTTTTATCTTAAATATTTAAAAATTATTATAATAATTTTTTTTGGAATGACTTGTTTTCTTGTTCTAGATGCATCTAGAGTGAAACCAAAAAAGGAAGTAAGTACATCAGTACATTGTGCGTTCTGATAAGAATCCGATTTGTTTAATCAGTGAATATGATCGATTTATTTACTTGTCATTATTTGTGCAGCTGGTGTATGCAGAAGTTGCATTGAATGATTCAAGGCGGCTGAATGATCATCCAAAACAAGCGTCTGAGCCAACGGTCTATTCCTCTGTGCATTTCAACCGAACATAAAGACATCTTGCATTTCTATCTCACTTGTGGCTGTGGGTTATTTTCAATACCAGAGCAAACATGACTGTAAACACTGTGGCAGTACAGTTGAATTGTTAGTCAACAAGATTGAAAAGATATCAACCTGACTTGGGATCCTTTGAAATGTGAATGCTAACAATGTTACACCTTGATTTATTATACAGTGGCTGTAACGCCATACTGAATGGTGGTGTTCTTCCAGAAACACTGTAGGATGTTTGTTTGTGTATGTAGAATGTAAGATTGTACCTGAAATAAAAAGAGATGTATCTGAGCAAACAGAATTGGTGTCATTTTTTAAATGTTTTACACAACAGACAGGTATTTGACACAAAATACATTTTATTTTATAATAAATTCTTAATGGCACATGCCATAACCAAATATACATATACATAATCTTTTAAATAATCTGTTAAATTATTTTAATTTGACTCTGTAATTTTTTTTTTACGTAACATCAACAATTTTTAAAGCAATAAATTATGGCAGTACAAACATATATGCTAACACATTTTATGTCAGAGTTTGTCACTATTGTACAAGAATATTTAACTCGCTCTCTGCAGTCTAATGCCCTCACCATTGAGTACCGCTGAAAAACTAACAGAATCATAAGGAATGAGCAGAGACACACATATGTAAATAAATAACAAAATTTCGAAAGAAAATCCTTCAAAAATTGTTCAAAAATTATTCTGCCAGCCAAAGTTGAATAACGAAGCATTTACAAAAAAGGACCATTTTGTACATCCACAAGTCTGAAATTAAAAAGAACCATGTTTATGTGTCTGTGCTTTCTCAAGTGTGTTTGAGAGTTAAAAATGAAATTTAATGAAGTAAATAATTTCTTTTTCTTTTGGTTCAATTGTGCAAATATATCTGTTCAATAAAGTTAGCAGTATGCCAACCCAGTGTTGAACAAATATACTGAAGTCTTTATTTAGAGAACTAAATATACACTGAAATGAACAGACCAATTTTGCTTTAAAAATATAATAAAATGTGTCTTCGCCATCCATGCAAGGTTATGTTTTTTGTCAAAACCCTTCCCCTTTTACCACAAGTAAACCTTGGCAATCTTCATCTTTGGTTACCCTCGGGAAAGGTGAATTTGACCTTTTCACATCACTCAAAAATAAAAGAACAGACTCAATCCTCAGCAGAGCATAGTTAGTGTACAGTATTTTAAGGCTTACACTGATGGGCGGTGTTACAAGACTCAAAATGACCCGTAATCTCTGCAAAAGACTAAGTACAGTACAGGTGCTTATAATGATACTTTGTAGTCCTTATCTCTTGTAACATTTAATGACTGAGAACTCTTCCAAGTATTTCATGTAGCTGTGATAATATTGAGCATCTGTCTAGAAAGCAATTGCAGTTAGGCAAGAATAGTTTCAACACTTGTTTGAGCACTACATTTACAATGTTGGAAAAACAGAGACGTTTGTTGCTTTTTCTACTAAGACTGGTGTTAATTTCTGTCCTCTAAACCCTTTTTGTGTGTCTGTAGGATCAGTTCTAACAATAGTGTTCAGTTGTGTATTATGTTGAACAGTGATAACTGTCGCAATGGCAAGAGAAAATGGTCCCTTTTTCTTCCAATCTATAAAAATCCATTCAAAGTCACTGCCTAGAAAGACAAAGAACAGACGCACTGAGTAAATTATGTACTGTTAAGAGTGCACAGATTCACTAAAGTACATATAAACTGAGATAGACACTTATTTTCTTTTTGATCTGATACCAAGTACTATGTATAACCACTATTTCTGACTTCAGTATAAATACAGATAGATTTATATTTTTACATTTAGTTTAAGTTTTAGCAATTTGTTATTTTGTTTTGGTAATTTGTATTATTTTTTATATTTCTATTTAGCCTTAATTTGTCTGAATACTTTCCGTACCCACTGTATATATATATATATATCCATTATATATCCATAATTACCATTAAAAGGGGCTAAATCGGAAATGACACGAATCATTTATTGTGTTTATTTGTTAACAACATTATAGAACACATTTCAGTATTTCTACTTGTTCTGATGAGTAAAATGAGAACTAGTTCTTTCTATTCTTTCCATATATACTATACTTACTACAAAAATCTTTTTTTTTTCACTTCAAATTTTTGATCCACATTAATTTTTATGCTAAATAATTAAAAGGTTATAAAATGAGTACTAAGAAAAACTTTAGATTTATATTTTTATGCAAGATTGTATTTCAAGATGCATCTGTCCATACCTAGCTTAAAGACATGTAATTACTGTAAAATGCAAAGTACCTGTTGTCCATGCAGTGGCTTCTGTCTGACCTAATGACCCTGAAAGAAAGAGGAAGGATTATTTTTAGTGAATGAATTCTAATCTCATTATTCAGTTTACAAATAGAATCAAATGCACTGTTACAGACTTAAAACAACAAATGCATTTTTACTATAAAACCCTACAAATGCATTTTTACTATAAAACCCTGAGTAACATACGCACTGTTACCATTTCAACATTGTCATTGTCATTAATCTGATCTAACATAAAACAACCGAATTTGAAACCAATTTCAAAATACGCCCAGTCAATATTAAAAGATATTTGAGGATACAGTACTTACTGTGGAGTGGCTCAGTTTGTCAAAGCGGAATTTCAAGTTTGACCTCGGTGAAGTTTTGCTCTTTCCATCTAAGGAAAACACTGGGTGAGTTCTTGTTTTTTGTTAAAGTGCCAAAGTGCAAGCATGTGTGTGCATGCAAGTATACTCATGTTTATGCACATCTCATAGCTACAAATATGTGGACACCACCTTGTCAGACTATTTCAACAATCATCAATTTCCTATTAATGGTTTTAATGAGAAATGTTCAACAAGCATATATGGGTCGGGTTTTCAGGTTTTAGTGTATGATTGCTTTATTTTTTATTTCAGTTTTAATTTGAGTACTTAAAGGAACACGCAACTATTTTTGAAAATTGGCTAATTTTCCATCTCCCCTAGAGTTAAACAGTTGAGTTTTACCGTTTTCGA
>NW_015538055.1:150241-150600 GCF_001515605.1 Sinocyclocheilus anshuiensis | reverse complement strand
ATCTATGCTAAGCTGCAGCTAAAAGTGCTACCGCCAGACCCGGAGATCGACTGAATGGATTCGAAAACGGTAATACTCAACTGTTTAACTCTAGTGGTGTTGGAAAATAAGCCTATTTTCAAAAATAGTGGCGTGTTCATTTAAACTTGTTTATTTTAGTAAAAAATTTTAACATTCTAGTGTTCAATATTTCAAATTTTCCAGTTTTTAAAGTAAGTTCACTCAAAAATACAAATTTGCTGAAAATTTTGTCACCCTCAGGCCATCCAGGATGTAGACGAGTTTGTGTCTTCATCTGAACAGAATTGGAGAAATTTAGCATTACATCACTTGCTCACCAATGGATCCTCTGCAGTGAA
>NW_015538055.1:129861-150142 GCF_001515605.1 Sinocyclocheilus anshuiensis | reverse complement strand
AATGGGTGCCGTCAGAATGAGAGTTCAAACAGCTGATAAAAACATCACAAAAATCAACAAGTAACCCACACAACTCCAATCCATTAATTAACGTCTTGTGAAGTGAAAAGCTGCATGTTTGTAAGAAACAAATCCATTGTTAACTAATTTTTAACTTCAAACAGTCATTTTCAGATAAAATACAAGTCCTCTATCCATAATATTGCTTTCTCCAGTGAAGAAGTTGTCACATCTGAATGAGGAGAGAAATATGCATAGATCAAGCACCGTTTACAAGCAAATACAGTCCAAAACAGTTCTAAACAAATATGTCTGTGGATTTTGATGTGAGAGGACAACAGGGGATGGACTTTTTCAATGTATGAAGCATTATTATGGATTATGGACTGGTATTTTGGCCAGAAGCGACGGTTTAAAGTTAAAACGCATTAGTGATGCATTTGCTTCTTAACAACTTTTCACACCACAAGATGTTAATCGATGGACTTTGGAGTTGTGTGGATCACTTGTGGATTATTGTGATGTTTCTATCAGCCGTTTGGACTCTCATTCTGACGGCACCCATTCACTGCAGAGGAACCATTGGTGAATAAGTGATGTAATGACAATTTCTCCAAATCTGTTCCAATGAAGAAACAAACTCATCAAGATCTTGGATGGCCTCCAGTACAATTTCAGCAAGAAAATCAGACTTGTTGTTTATTTGTTAACAATAATTATAAAACAAGTTTCAGCATTTTTACTTGTGTTCTGATGAGCTATAGATGAAATAGTTCCTACCCTATTTCAACTATAACAATTGCATTTAAATCAAAAAAGTTCTGCAAGCACATATGGGTCTGGTTTTCAAGTGTCCACTTACTTTTGGCTGTGTAGTGTATGATTGCTTCAGTTTATTTTTATTGTGTATGATTTCTTAATTCACCTGTGGGACTGCGGCACATGATCAGCGGCGTTCCGGAGTTCTGGCTTTCCACGCTGAGAGATGGACTGTACACAGATGAAGCCGTGGACGGGTGACTGCTCTACAGGACACAACACACACCAAAAGACAGTCTGAGTGACCTGCAGTGGTAATGTTAATACGATTGCTATAGATTGTCCTAGAACTAGCTGTGCTGCAGTAATTAAGCATATCGACAGGTGTCAGGCTGAGTGGATCAATGCAAAGGGCCATTTAGTGTGTGATGGTTATCTGCAAATCAGCTGTGTACAGGAAGTTTCTAGATGAGACTGAAGCATAATTGAATTGTTTTCACAGTGAGCTTATCTAAGGCAGTTATTTCAAGAGCTTTGCTAGAGAAAGAAACACTGCAAAAATTATTTTCTTAATCATATCTTAATCAAAAAAATCTATATTTTTGCAGTGTGCATCACCAAGATATATCTTTTTACAAAAAAACTTTTGTAACAATATACACTGCCGTTCAAAAGTTTGGGGTCAGTACTTTTTTTTTTTTTGAAAGAAATTAATACTTTTATTCAGCAATGATATGATAACTTGATAAAAAGAGATAGTAAAGACTTTTATTGTTACAAAAGATTTGTTTTTGAATAAATGCTGTTCTTTTTAACTTTTATTCATCAAAGAATCCTGAAAAAAGTATCACGTTACAAAAAAAATATTAAGCAGCACAACTGTTTCCAACAATGCAGATAAATCAGCATATTAGAATGATTCCTGAAGGTTCACGTGACACTGTGACACTGAGTGATGGCTGCTGAAAATTCATCTTTTCCACCACAGGAATAAATCATATTTTAAAGTATATTAAAACAGAAAACCATTCTTTTAAATTGTAGAAATATTTCACAATATTTTCACAAAATGTATCCTATTATGATAGATAAATAAATGTATATATATTATATATATATATATATATATATTACATATTAAGATCTTATGCCGTGTCACTTGTACTTGGTTTAAGGAGATACTTGAATAGAAAAGAGGTCAAAAATACAGTTTTTTGCAGTGCACTCTTGAATCTCCTGAAAGGTCAACAGAACTCTTTTGTCTGTGTATAAGTGTGTGTCACCATTTCCAGCTCCTCCAGTCCGTCTCCCTCCCCTGCTGTGCTGCTGAAGCTGCTGGTGCTGGAGGAGGATCGGGAGATAGAGATATTAGCTCTGCCGCTACACTCTTTCAGCTTCACAAATGGCCTGCAGGACCAAACCAACAGGACAGAGATTACACAAAAGAGATCCACAGTTTTTTTGTTTACTGAAGAACTATGAAGGAGGCAGGAATACCCTGTCACATACATTGCTAAAAGTGAAGATGCTGGAAAAGGATTTAAAAATAAAGCCCGACAACATATCGGAGTCATCAAATGATGTCAAAACACTCCAACACTGCACTCACATCTGCTGTACCTGAGGAGCTGGAACTCCACAATGAAACCCACCTTTCTTTGTTTGGGCAGATTTCTGGTGAACTCGGATTGGATGATGTCTCTGTCCTCACTTCCTGCGAGTGAGGTAACACTTCTGTTTTTTGTTCACTAGAAAAACACAGAATACAGTTTATGTAGTGCTTTTCTGAAATACTAACATACAAACTAGGCTTTCACAGACAAACATTGCTGTATTTTCAGCAGCCATTACTCAAGTCTTAAAAGTGCTACATGACATTTCAGAAATCATTCTAATATGCTGATTTGGTTATTATTGGTGCTTAATTATTAATAATGGTTTCTATTATTATCAATGTTAAAAAAGTTTCGCTGCTTAATATTTTTGTCAGGATTCTTTGATGAATAGAAAGGTCAATGAACAGCATTTATTTGAAATATAATTTTTTTGTAACATTATAAATGCTCTACTGTCACTTTTGATCAATTTAATATGTCCTTGCTGAATAAAAGTATTAATTTCTTTCTTCTTTTATTATACTAACCCCAAACTTTTGAATGGTAGCGCATAATGGTTTTTACAAAAATATTAAGCAGCAAAAACTGTTTTTAACATTGATAATAAAAAGACATGCTTCTTGAGCAGCAAATCAGCATATTAGAATGATTTCTGAAGGATCGTGTGACACTGAAGACTGGAGCAATGATGCTGAAAATTCTATTTTTGCATCACAGAAATAAATTATAATACAAAATACATTCAAATTGAAAGTTATTTTAACATTTAAATTGTAATAATATTTTACAATACTACTGTTTTGATTTTTACTGTATTTTTGATCAAATAAATAAGCCTTGGTGAGACCCGCAGTGTATAGTCAGTCTTTTGCACATTGTTGTGTGTAAAAAAATATATACAGTATATAAATGTATAAAAAAAATTGGGCATTTTTGTTTACCTGCGAGTTGGATGTTTCTCAGTTGGACTTTCTGTGCTGGAGTGCAGTCTGGGGAACAGACCAGAGCGCCGCTTTACTGGACTCATTAATGGAGATTTTGCAGACAGCACTGGAGGCTGACAAAAACAAACACACAAAGATCAGCTCATGCACTGCTGCACCGCTATTATAATAATAAATGACTTCAGGATGTTTATACACTGGATGAGATAAGAATTTAATCTGAATAAATGAAAGTAAGAGAATAATGGAAGTACAGTGAAGGTGCTCTTGGTGCACTCCACGCTGTTCTGCTGGAGTCCTCCACCGCTGACACTGGACGGGACCCCTGCCGTCACTCCAGGACTCTTGTGTTTATGAGTCACCATCGTCTCCATGGAGTGGCTCCTCACACGCATGGCCCTCTGACAGAGACAGTGACAGAGGAAGAGGGTGAGAGAGGAACAGAAAGCGCATCTGAAAGTAAAAACTGTATTAAGCATGAGTACAAATACATTTATAGTGGCAAATAAAGAGAATCAGAATCAGAATCAGAAAGAGCTTTACTGCCAAGTATGTTTGCACATACAATACACACACAGACACATACATATATATATATATATATATATATATATATATAACAGAAATAGACAAAATTTCAATGTACAGTAGTGGTATCTAGATGGAAAAGAAGAAATAAGAACCTATGTCACAGTTTATTTAAGGTTTAGCTATATGTACATTATTTATATTAGCTGGCCAATAATTTATTTTGAATTACTTATTTATTTTATAATTTTATACATATTTTTATTAATTGTTTATATTAGCCCTAAAACTAGCCATAATAACGATGATGAAGTTAGGAAAACTGAATTGTATTACCATGAACAACCAGTAGGTGGTGTGTCTGCAAACCACCCCACACACACCTCCACCCTGCCTGAAAACACCCACACACGGCAAAATCATCCATATAGTCCCAAACACACACACACAGGCCTTCTAAGAGCTTAGTCCAGAGCAGCTCAGTTTCATACATTTTAATATCCAGACAGACAGGATCACATGCACACAGACAGATAGACAAGTAAACAGGAAAAGTTTTAGCAGTGCCATTACTGTGTACCATTTGTGTCCTACACAAAAATTATATTCAAAACCAGATGTTAAAAACTTTGTCAATACACATAACTGTTCAAAAGTTTAGGCTCAGTAATGCTGTCTAAAGAAGTCTCTTATGATCACCAAGGCAGCATCTATTGATTAAAAAGATATTTCAAGCTAAGTTTGTGTTTTCAATAGAAGTCCTAACATTACAGTTTGGGGTTGGAATGATTTTTAAATATTTATGAAAGAAGTCTCTTATGCTCAACAAAGCTGCATCTATTTGAAAACCTGTAAAATTAGTCATTTTGTGAAATATTATTACAAAATTTAAAATAACTGTGTTCTATTTTAAAATATTTAAAAATGTAATTTATTCCTGTGAAGGCAATGCTGAATTAGTCTTCAGTCTTCAGAGTCACATGATCTTTCAGAAGTCATTATAATATGCCGATTTGCTGCTCAAGAAACATTTCTGGACCCACTTTATATTAAGTGGCCTTAACAACTATGTACTTACATTTAAATTAATAATTTGGTACAATGCACTTATTGTGTACAAACATGTTTTTACATTGTACTTATATTTTAAAAATACCTGCATGTAATTACATCTGTAATTAATTTCTGTAATTACATTTATAATTACACAGTTGACCCATCCCTTACACCTTAACCCACCCTTAAACCTACCCATACCAACAAACCTGTCCCTAGCCTTACCCGTATCCCACCTCAATAGCAGCAAAAGTGTTTTGCAATACAATATGAACACAATAAGTACATTGTACTTAATTTTTGATGTAAGTACATAGCAGTTAAGGCCACTTAATATAAAGTGGGGCCACATTTCTTTTTATCAGTGTTGAAAACAGTTGTGCTGCTTAATATTTTGGTGGAAACCATGATACATTTTTTTCCGGATTCTTTGATGAATAGATAGTTCAAAAGAACAGCATTTGTTTGAAATAGAAAACTTTTGTAATATTATTTGTCTTTATTGTCACTTAAGAATCCTTGCTGAATAAAAGTATTAATTCCTTTAAAAAATCTTACTGACCCCAAAATTTTGATTGGTAGTACATACTGTAGAATATTTTATTTTTTTATATTTGAGAGGGAATTGAGAATACTTTTCTGAACAGAACAAAGCCAAAGAGCAACATCATTTAGTAAAATCTTTAGTTCTCTGGGTTTTTAAGTGGTCAAGGACAAGACATCTCACCTTAAAAGACTCCAGCAGCCCTCCATGACCTCCATTTTCTAGCTTTTCTTCATCTGTAGCTGAGCCCAGTCCTACTGTGGCCTGTGTCTGTCTGTGCAGTTCATCGTGAAGGTTATCTAACAGTGCTGCCCGTGTCCTCTCCTGTCAAACACACACACAGAACGACAATGATTCAGATAGACTAATTAAAGCGATAGCTCACCCCAAAATGAAAATGTATTAGTAAATAATGACAGAATATTCATATTTTGGGTGATTATTCCTTCAAATCAATTGTTTATACTATAGTGAATCCTTAATCTCAGGATCTTTTTTCTCACCTCTAGCTTGGCGAACTTGTCTGACTTGCAGCATGCATTTTCTGCGTTGATCAATTTTGTCAGGAGAAATTCCCGGAACTCGGGACCCTGGGGAAGTGTCGATCTCCATCATCTTATGACACAAATTATCATCTCCTACAACATTTAACTGAAGCAATCTTTAATGTTACCTTCTTAAAGACAGAAGGGTTTGGAAGAGGGGGGCCGAACGGAGGGACATCCTCGCGCGCTGTGATGGACACCTGTGAACATGATCAATATCTCAGATCAGCGGGATTGATGGGATTGATGGGCATCTGGAGTAATTCAGTGAGGTGTTTGACAAACCGTGTACGTGGTGTGATCAGTGCAGGGGTTTTCCGCCTGCACTAATACGTAGGCATGAAGGAAGTTGGATGCGATCATATCAGGTACGAATGGTGTGGGCTCTTCCTGGAAGACGGCTGCGACAATGTCATTGCCAATATGTCTCTTCCTCTGGAGCTGAGAGATTATGACACAAGAGGAAAATATTTATAAATATTTTGAATGCAATGGATTTACCAACACATTTTTAGCCCAGATCAACATACATAGATTATTAATATTTAGAAATATGATATTCTAAAAATATAAATAATTAATATTTGCACTTTTTTATTTATATTTATATTTTTAAAACACTTAAATTATTTTACAATGTGAATTTCATTAAGTACATTTCTCCTCGGTTGTCAATGCGGTAATGCAAATATATCTCATTACCGTAACACAAAACAATAATAGACTTTTTTAACTGTATAGTATTTTTACATCACGGTAATATCTTTAAATATCTTTTATTTTTGCTAATTTAAAAAACAAACAAAAAGAAAACAGTCATAATTAAAGTCATAACTGTCCACTACAATAATTAAGATTTGGAAGGGATTTGTGAAGATTTTTTTTCCTGTTGATTTTAGAGTGAAATATGATCTAAAGTGTGTATGAAAACCTTGACAAATTAAAAAATAAATAAAGATAAAAATGAAAATATAAAATGAATCAATTATATTAAATAATTACATAATATTTAAATATTACATGTTAGATTTAAAAAGTTTAACTAAAAATGAAATAATATATTTTAAAAAATTTACATTAAAGGGATAGTTCACCCAAAAATGAAAATTAGCCCTTGATTTACTCACACTCAAGCCATCCTAGGTGTATGTGTCTTTCTTCTTTCCGATGAATACAATTAGAGTTATATTAAAATATAATCGGAGTTATATTCGTGTAAGAAAAATATCCATATTTAAAACTTTATAAACCATAATCTCTAGCTTGCACCAACTGTCGTACATGCGGTCCAATGTCATACACTAGAATGCCACTCTCTTTTTCTTACACAACGATTCGATTCAGAAGGCCTTTATTAACCCCCCAGAGCCGAGTGGAGTACTTTTATGATGGATGGATGCACTTTATTGGACTTCAAAATCTTAACACCCATTGACTGCCATTATAAAGCTTGGAAGAGCCAGGACATTTTTAAATATAACTCTTACTGTATTCGTCTGAAAGAAGAAAGTCATATACACCTAGGATGGCTTGAGGGTGAGTAAATCATGAAGCAATTTTCATTTTTGGGTGAACTATGCCGTTAAAAAAGTAAAAATCATCTGGATTTTTGTAGCCCACCTGCTGAATGTCTCCTTCTGTAAAAGGGAGTTTTGTAGAAACGTGAAACATGATTTCTCTCTGACGGAACGTAGTATAGACAGACTCTGATCCTGTCTGTCCATGAGACACATCCAGACCGCCTCTGAACCTGAGCAACACAATACCACACACACCAGACAAATTAGTTCTGCAGAAGCACCGCTTAGGTAGATCAGTCTGATTACCTCAAACAGGCTTCCAGTCAAAATCATTCACAATGAGTAAATTAAATAAATTATCCACAAATGGATTCTTTGAATATTGTTTCATATTAAAACAAGCCTTTTATGTGAGCACAGGTGAACCTTGGCAGCAGTTTTCAGCGCTTAATCTCCATCTCTCACCCTTTAAAATCCTGCAGTTCAATATTGTCTCCTAAAACACTGAGGAATTCAGTAAAGGCTGGCGTCTCCTCATTGTTACCGAACAGCTCTTCCTCTGTTGTCTGATGTGAAGAGACAATACCAGTGGGAAACGAAGAAAAAGAGCGAGAACTTCAGTCAAAGTATGTACAATGAAGACAACAACTCAAGACTGACTCTCTCACCTGACCAAACTTCTGATAGATGACTCCAAACTTGAAAGTGTTGTTTACTTCGTGCTCATCAAAACTGACGATCAGTTGCGAGGCCTTGGGCAAGAGAAAACAGAAAGTGAGAGAAAGCGCCCACAGGGGTAAATATGTGTGGCAGTGCCTTTCCATAATTCAGGCGTTTGTGTTTGCCATGCCTGACAGACCATGCACAGCCTTGAGATGGTCAAGGCTTCTCTCAAACACACTAACGTAGTTCAGGCATGCCAGGCAGTGTAAAGTAGATGGATTTGTGACTCCCCTGGAGCACAGGAACATATTAATTCAGATGACTTGGGTACTAGGGTGAGACAGAGCAAAGCCCAGCCCTATTTCACCCTGCTGCCTTGAGTAGGTAAGTCACAGATGGAGCGAAAAAGACAGAAATGCTCACCCTAGGGTAGAGGACGGGGTTGAACTTCAGACCTGTGACGTCATCGCAGAGCAGCTGAAACACACAGAACACATCTGATGTGAACATCTCGCATCTTTTGAGTGGATTGAGGGAAGTTCAAAAGAGGTCTGCTAAGTCTTGAGAGACTTTGTGAGAGAGATTTTTTGAGAATGTGTGTCCTTATACAATTTAAAAGGTTGACTGCAGACCTACATAATGTAATTGTAGTCTATTAAGATGCCTTCATCTGACCAATTTTTGAATCCCAGTAGCCTTCACTGCCTATGATATCCCACAATCCTATGGGTTTTGGTGGTTGGTTGAAAGAATTCAAATTTATAACTACCATTCAAAAGTTTGGGACCAGTATGTTTTTTTTTTAAAGAAACTAATATTTTTATTCAGTAAGGATAAATTAAAATGATCAAAGTGATAATTTTGTACAAAACCCCTGAGATTTAATTTTTTTAATAAAATCTGTTCAACTTTCTATTCACTGAAGAATCCTGAAATAATGGTCTCCACAAAAAAAATAAGCACCACAACTGCCATTAACCGTGATAGTAATAATGTTATTTGAGCACCAAATCAGCATTATTAGAATGATTTATGAAGGATCATGTGACACTGAAGACTGGAGTAATGACTGATGAAAATTCAGCTTCATCATCACATGAATAAATTACATTTTAAAATATATTACAATCAAAAAACTGTAATAATATTTCACAATATTACTGTATTTTTGATCATAAATGTAGCCATGGTGAGCATAAGAGACGTCTTTCAAAAACGTTTAAAATCTTGCCGACTACAAACTTTTGAACAGTAGTGTATGAAGAATTGTCTTTTCTATTAAATTTTTCTTTGGATGTGCAAAGCTCATTTGAACTTGATTTTTAGACATGACATCGGCTTAGAAGTGATTGACTTAACTCTTAAGTGACTGACTGACTAGGCAGTGATAGGTTTGCACACGTTTCTCATGATCCTAAAGACTGTTTCATTGAAATATCACACTTACATGATCCAAATGAATTTTGTAGACAAATTTATTGTGTGGCTTTTAACTAAACATGAAATTAAGGGCCAGATTTACTAACAGCTTGCACCAACGCAAACCGTCTTTTGGCGTTAAAATAGTACTGTCGGGATTTACTAAAGACGCGCAGTGAAGAATTAGCACTGAAAAGGCGTGGACACAGTTAATTTTGCCCCTGACCTTATTGAATATGCATTTGTAGGAGTTTCCCTTTCAGACGCAAAATTTATGGGAGGAGAGTATTAAAATGAATCACGCAACGCGATTTACTAACGTTTGCGCTTGTCAAATTACTAGTATTTGCGCCATTATTTAACGCTCAAAAAAAGCAAGTCTTAAAGCAGACGCTAATTTGCGCTGCTCTTAGCAGATTGTGTGGGTCATTATGGAAATGATCAGGCTGCGTTTGTGTTCTTTAATTTGCGCATTCAGTAAATCACCTGTGGAAATTTCCACTCCCATTAGCGCTTTTTTGGAAATGCACTCTCATGCTAATTTGCCCTGTTGAGTAAATCTGGCCCTAATTCCCTGATTTTTTTATTTTTATTATTTATTTTTTTTCTGAATGGCTGAGTTAGAGTGGATAATAAAGGAACTCCCAACAAGAACATAGGAACATAACAAGAGGATACATAGGAGCTCCTTCAAAGCATCCCAGTTATTATCAAGCCAATGGAACAATCTAAAAGACGGCTTTGGCCACTGCAACATTTCCATTTGTGTTATTTAATTGCTTTGAAGACATTTATCTGGTGCTGTATATCTTGCCAGTACACACTTTGGCTATCTGTGGTACACTTGGTAGCTGGAGGAGGCCTTCAAGTGGGATTCGCTCATGAAGGGTCTTTGTTTTTGACCTAGAAAATGACATAAAAATAAATGCTCAGCTATTTACTATGGCAATATAGGCCTATCTTGCAATGACTATTCCAGAGTTTCAATATGTGCTGGATATGGCACCTGAGCATGATGCGGAGAGACTCCTGTCCATCTGCCTCCTCATACTTCAGAGACATGATGAGGTGTCCCATACTACTGGCTGTGCAGTAATAGTTCATGTGCTCCTGAGAAAGAGAAAGGTGTTTACACAGGCGTCATTTCACAGGTTTGTTCCTCACATATTTCAATATGGAGAGTTTCATTTTCCAGTAGACTGGGTTTGCATTTTTATAACTCAAGTGTGGCTCTGTGTCGTTCCAATCAAGCTCTCTGTGACACACAACTGATACAAAAAAGTGCCGTACAAAATGTTTGTTAAAAGAGGCGCCATCACACCTAATATCAAAGTGTTATGAAGAACTGTGAGTAAATAAGCTACAGGCACATGAAACATTACCTTAGACAGGATACTTACTTTCAGCTAAAAGGGCATTTACTGGCATTTTGTGGCCGTGGTGAGAATAACCCATTATAATACATGGGTGTTTCTTCAGCTATGGCTACTTTTGGCCCTGTGAACTTACAGTGTAGAAATTAAACATACTGTCGGCATTAACAAATGAATCCTCACATTGCCCAGAAAGTGTTTGCGGTAAGCCCGTGAGATGCTGTTACACTCCAGCCTGTAGCTGAAGCCTCCTTCTCCACCAGGGCTCAGACCATCATCTTCCTCCTCACAGAAGCTGCTGTCTGAGGACGTGGGCGTCCCAACCAGAGCCTCGGGATCCTCAATCCAATATCCACCAAACTGAGGTAAAATGACCTGAGGGTAGGGACCACCCCTCTCCAAGACCTAGCCAACATATATCAACATATAAAAGTTATATTGGTTTAAAAAGTTATAATCAATTATATAACTCAATAAAATCATTCACAAACCCTGCAGATCAGCAACTCATGTACTTATTATGATTATGTAAATATATCTTATTATTATTATATAAATATACACTACTGCTCAAAAGTTTGGGTTCAGTGAGATTTTAAAATCTTTTTGAAGATTTTATTTATTTAAAACAGAAATCTTGTGTAACATTACAAATGTCTATATGAAAAATATTTTAATCAAAATTTCATTACATTTATAGCTTTAACTGTTAACAATAGCAGTGTTGAAGTTATTAATGAAAGCTAATGGCTACCTATAAAATTATGGAAAAATAAATAGCACAGTGTATGAGATTTGTTGCCAGGGACAACAGCTTAGCAATCATTATCAAACATACATGCATTGATTAACCAATCAAAATCAAGTATTCCAGAGAGCCGTGTGATAAATAGAGACAATCTGTTCCTTCCAACCTTAAAACACTTGAACATAATGAAAACTCTCTTGTGCTAAATTACAAAACAGTATAGAGTACATAGAACTAGGCTTGATTTTATGTTTAATTTGAACTGTTGTGTGTTTATAAGTGTGTGTCTGTGTGTGTGTTTTCGTGGACTCACATCCTCAATCCGGGGGTAAGGTCCCCTCAAGCGCGGGGCCCAGTGCGACCGCACCAGTTGCACCCCCCTAAGGACGGCCCTGTATATATATATAAATATATATATATATATAGGTAGGTAGAATCATCCGGCCCCCCAGTGTTTCCACATCGCCAAATCCGGCCCCCTTTAGGAAAAGTTTGGACACTGAACTAGAACATTAAACCCTGGTAGTCAAATGAGCTCCCCAAATAAAGAAGTTTTGTTTACAGTCAATAAAGTCTTCTGAACCTGTTTGTTTTTTTTATATTTTAAATTGTTTTTATGACTATGGTGGCTAATATCAAGTTATTTAGTCAAAAACTGAATAATACATAATACTCCAATACAGTAAAACTGCACATTTTAGAGTGGCCTTTTATTGTGGCCAGCCTAAGGCACACCTGTGCAATAATCATGCTGTCTAATCAGCATCTTGATATGCCACACCTGTGAGGTGGATGGATTATCTCGGCAAAGGAGAAGTGCTCACTAACACAGATTTAGACAGATTTGTGAACAATATTTGAGAGAAATAGGCCTTTTGTGTACATAGAAAAAGCCTTAGATCTTTGAGTTCGGCTCATGAAAAATGGGGGCAAAAACAAAAGTGTTGCGTTTATAATTTTGTTCAGTGTATCACAGTGTGTTTATTGCAATGAAAAATCCCAAGAGCAGGATAGAGGAATAATATCTACACCAGAATAGGACTGATTAAAAAAAAAATCAAAATAATGGCAGCAGCAAGAAAATCTGATTATTCTCAGCTTGCATTCCAATAATCATATATAAAGGTTTTTTAGTCTGCTTTTGGACTCTCTGGCATCATCTGAAGGCCATCATCGCTGACCTTTACATCACTAAATGTAAAAAGTACTTCAAAATGATTGATGTTGATTGATGCTGTAGAACTCAAGACTGTGGCTGATGTTTGTCAGAATATTAATGAAGAAGAAAAGACCCCACTCACAAACATGCACTTACAGACACAATATACGCATACACACATTCAGAATACCAGCCAAACCTTGTATTTCTTAGTCTCCTCGGTTTTGGGACTCTGCCGTGTCCAGGTAAGCAGAAGAGAGTGAAAAGAGGAAGAATAAATGACAAACTAGAACAGGGGTGTCCAAACTACGGCCCGCGGGCCAAATGCGGCCCGTGGATGAATTTTAAGCGGACCGCAGCTGTCTTAAATAGTCTATATATTAGCCTATATATGGCCCGCCAAGCATAAATTTTTCATATTTAGCAGTTTGTGCTTTCATGTGTTAATAGACTAAATACCATAAAGCCATTCTATGTTATAATTATTAAAGCTTTAAAAACAAGATATTTACAGTTCGCCATTCGCCGTGGGGCCCCCTCAAGCGCGGGGCCCAGTGCGACCGCACCAGTTGCACCCCCCTAAGGACGGCCCTGTATATATATATAAATATATATATATATATAGGTAGGTAGAATCATCCGGCCCCCCAGTGTTTCCACATCGCCAAATCCGGCCCCCTTTAGGAAAAGTTTGGACACTGAACTAGAACATTAAACCCTGGTAGTCAAATGAGCTCCCCAAATTTTTGTTTTTTGTTTACAGTCAATAAAGTCTTCTGAACCTGTTTGTTTTTTTTATATTTTAAATTGTTTTTATTTTTTATTTTTTTTATGACTATGGTGGCTAATATCAAGTTATTTAGTCAAAAACTGTGGTTACCATGATAAATTGTTTCCACCTGCAGTCCAGGAAAAACTTCAGATAAATTAAGACAAATATTTGGAAGAATCTCTTGTTCACTTGGAAACATTTATAACAATAATATTACTGTATAACACTGTATGTACGTCAATCTCTTTATTTTAGATGTTAAGTACAGAGACTGTCCTACATGACATTATTCAAATTAAACAGATAATGTACATAATAGCATTTAGACATATAAATATATATTTTTATATATTTTAAATATAAATATATATATTTTTTTTTAAATAAAAATAAATGGTATGTAAGTTAATAAAATAAATTGCATTAACACTGTAAATACATGTATTTTATTTATTTAATATTTAAATTAATATTTGTAATTAATTTAAATATAAATGTAAATTAATTTCTAGTTTTTAATAAAAAAATTCTAAATCAAAAATTCTAAATCAAATAAAATTAAATATATTATGTAAAATTAAAAATATGTTTTATCAGATTTTATCCCTGTGCAATTCTTAAAAGTTTGTGGGATTGTTCTGAAAAAGATAATAGGAAAGGCCCAATTCCCTGCCCTGGGCACTGTACATGCTACAGAACTAGGGAGCTGACTAAGACACACCTTCACACCATCATCTTTGAAGAAAAACATCACAAGTGCATGTGATCTATTACACTGTAAATACATGTATTTTATTTATTTAATATTTAAATTAATATTTGTAATTAATTTAAATATAAATGTAAATTAATTTCTAGTTTTTAATAAAAAAAATTCTAAATCAAAAATTCTAAATCAAATAAAATTAAATATATTATGTAAAATTAAAAATATGTTTTATCAGATTTTATCCCTGTGCAATTCTTAAAAGTTTGTGGGATTGTTCTGAAAAAGATAATAGGAAAGGCCCAATTCCCTGCCCTGGGCACTGTACATGCTACAGAACTAGGGAGCTGACTAAGACACACCTTCACACCATCATCTTTGAAGAAAAACATCACAAGTGCATGTGATCTATTGGAGAGAGAGAGGAGCCCTTCAGACAAACCTCTGCATCGATCTGTCACTCATACTGAGGTCTGCACAAGAAGCTTTAAAACCACCCGACTGAGGCACTGCACTCCTGCCTCAACACAGTATTGATCAGCTGATCTTTAGCCCTCGTCTACACACTCTCACAGACAACAACACCATCATGCTGCTGTTATATAACAGGTCAGTATGTCCTGTTCCCCTGGGGGGCTCCTACCAAACCCCAACCCAAAGAGAAAAGTGCTGGCTATATCAATGACTTTGAAATGAGCTGGAATGTGTAATTATTCATTCAGAGTAATGGAGGACTGGTCCACTGGAGAGAGAACACTTAGCCAGCACTCAGGGGCAAAAAAAAAAAAAAACCTTCCAGTAATTATTATATTATTATACAGTAAAATGCTCTTCAGCTAAAGTACAAAGTTATTTGAGGAATACTGTTATTAGAGGAATCTTATTCTAAAGAAGGACATGCGCTTATAAGATCATCTGAATGATGGAAGGAATCTTACCTGCATCTTTTCCAGCATGTCGAAGAACTCTGCCGACTAGAAAAGAAACATAAATTGAGATTTGTGGTTTTGTGGTGATATTTACATCAAACCACTTTTTTTTTATCATTATCTGGAAATTTTAGAATCAATAAAGAAACAGAGGTTAATACATTTTGGCAACTTATTTTTACTTATTACTATTTTCTATATTGTAAAATAATAATAAAGGCATCAAAACTTGCACCGTTGTTAAAATTATGACCAATACTAATAATTCAATAATTATTTTCATTTTATGGTTGATAACAGATAAATGGCAGATTAAAATTCTATACATTTTTTCTACATAAATAATAAAAAGCACACCAAAAACCAAAATCATTATTGTTTTAAATGCTACAGATTGAAATGAGCATCAAAACATATGAAAATGTGGATATTTACTTTGAGATTTGGAATATTACATTTAACAGAGTTATTGAATTATTAGATTTAAAGATTAATATTAAGTGAACACTAACAAGATAATCTACAAGTAAAAATGGGTAAAATGAGCATGCTCAATTGTATGTAAGAAAGAAAAAAATAAAAATAAAATAAAATACACAATAAAATAAAATAAAATTTAAAAAATAAGATTTTTTTTACAGCTATTAGAAAAACGAAATAACTACATTACTTTAAAAATACAAAAATATACTTTTAAAATGCTAAACTTTAAACTTTAAAAATACAAAAATATACTAAATGACTTTAGCATTATTTTGAAAACAAAGCAAATCTTACATTTCAGTCTTATATTTCATTTCATTCCCCCCTTTGTCTAGATTCCAGCTCTCCTCACTCTAGACATTCCCTCAGTGAACATGAGGTCCATTCTGGGATGCTTTTTAAAACATATTAAAGACGTGCCAATGCATATTGGACTCTCAAGCCTACATACCCAACCCCCACAGTCTGATCATATCTAAAACCAAGTCAACAACTACAGACTTCTCCACAATCCACTGCACATTTGTAGCGCTATATCATAAATATGGAATGTGACATGGGTCAAGATATGCTCAATGCATTGTGAATGACATCAAATGACTCTTTCTCGATGCAGACTTAACAAACCATAATACTTCCTCACTCTAAATCAAACTTACTGAACCTTTACAGCTGCGTTTAATTTATGGGCTGTGCAACCATTAGGGCTTAATTATTAGTTATTTAAGAAATGCAATAGAGGTTTAGAGCACAATTTGTAGTCTAGACCTGAAGGGCTTATAATAAAACAACTCTCAACTATTCTTGATAACTTTGCGCAATATTTCTACTACACGCAGAGTCTCTTACCTTGACAAAGCACCCCTGCTATAGTTAAGAGGCAGTCGACCAGAAAAACATCTGATATTTGTTCAAAATAGATCCCCTGGGTTTAAGAATATTCCTATGATCGGACGGAGTGTAACAGATGCAAGTGCAAAACCAGATTGGTTAATGTTTAACCTGTCATGGATCCAAGGGCAACTCACTTCACAAAGTCAACAGAGTAAAGCCCAGCTAAGCCATATTTGCCCAAATAACCTCGAGGAACTGAGACCACAACATCAATAGGACACATGAGGGTAACTCCTTAAACTCCTACTAAAGAGGAACACATAGTAGAAGGAACAAGGCGAATGGATGTGTATATTTTTGGAAAGGCTTTGAAAGTTTTGCAATGCAATGACCTTTTGACCTTTTTTGATTATATATGGAATATTGACAAATCTCACATGAGTCAGCAGTCAAGTGCCTGAAGCTGTTTGCGCGAGCACATCAAATCAAATCAAATATAAAAACATAAGAGCTACATGATAAAAAAATGTACATAGTCTTAAATTATGCCTGCAGTGTCATCAGGGCCGTTTCTAGCCAATTTGACGCCCTAGGCGAAATCCCTATTGCCCTAACCCTAACCCTAACCTATTACACATAAATCACACATAAATTAATTTTATTACATTTTGATTTGGATACTATATACTATACTACTACATATTGTTTAGATATTATCAATGGCTACTTTTTTGTCTTTATCTGTTTTTTGTTCAATTTTTTTGTTGTTGTTTCTTGAAACATTGATTTAAAGTGTCAGTTATTGCATTATTATTTCAGTCAAACCTATAAAACCCCTTTGTTACCCTAAACTACATATAAAAGCTTTATCAGTGGCATAAAAGTAACCAATGCAGCTGAAGTGAATGAATTGATTCAGCATTTCGACACCTCCGTAAGGATGCATTTAACTTGACAAAGCGGTCTTATAAAGGATGTATTGATCTCGTGAATTAGCGAATTTTTACTATACAAATATTTTTTAATTGGATGTTAAAGTTTATATGGGAATATTACATGACACGCTGATCCTTTAACAATGCATTGGCGCAAAAAACGCACACCTTTTGGACAAATCTGCCACAAATATTTGGACAAATGTGCCACAAAAGTGCCACAAATACTGCCTAAACAAAATACTGATTTTGTGCACTTTATTTACTGTACCAATATTTTAAATTGGCCTTTGAACTTAGCTTTATTGCATGGCAAAAAAAAGTGTTAGCTTGCCAAAGCACTGACAGAGCCCACTGATCTAATGGCGTTGTTGAGCGCTCCAAATGCAAACTTTGCATGCAACAATCAGGCATCAATTGACAGCACTCTGATCTAGTGGCATACAGGCATCGTCAGATTGACAGTACTCTAGCCCAATAATGTTGGGGGATCCAGTGGGGGCGGCAGTCATATTTCAGGGTGACCATGCCACTCTTTATCACAACCCTGCTAAAAGTGCCAGTACATGCGCTCATTGGCACCCCTTCAGCTGGTGGTGCCCTAGGCGACCGCCTAGCTCGCCTATGCCTAGAAACGGCCCTGAGTGTCATAGTAAGGTTATAAAGAGATGGAGCATATCCCCCACCACAACCTTTTAGTTCCATTATTGTCTCAGACAAGATTAGCATCCTATCCTGGATTTTTGCAGCTCTAACCAAATTACAATGAAGCACACAATACATCAAAATATTCTGTTGTAGACATAAAAAGTCCCTGATATTAGATAAAACACCATCACTGTAAAAAAATAATAATAATTATCAAAGTTGTAAATAAAACAAATATTATTGGAGCATGTTTTACAAGAAAATACTATTTCAATCTTTCTACTTCAAATTTCACATTTAATTCAATCTGTTAATTGCCGTTTCTTTGTAATTATTTGTGAAATTTCTGAGTGAAAATATTAAGTATTACAGTAACTATCAAGTTAATTTCTACATATACTAATACATTTGAACATTTCTAGTTACACAAGTTAACATTACACCAGAAATGAACAATGAACAATAGTATATTTAAAAAAAAAGAAAAGAAAAAAAAAGGCAAAAATCCTAAAATGGAAGTGAATGGGGCCAATCTGTAAACATTAAAATACTTTTTCAATAGTATAGCCACAAGGCATGAAAAGCATGTGTATTAACATGATTTTAGTGTGGTGAAAAATAATCAGTTTTCTGAGTAAAGTTATATTCAATTTTACAACTTTGATGACATGACAACACACTCTTAAAACACTAAAATGACAGCTGAAATGAGAAGAAAAACTTTACAGCTCAAATAATACACACACATTGACAGAAGAATTCATGTAAGTGCTTTTATAAAATTATAAGCCTCATATTTTTGCTTTTAAATCATCCACATATTAGCCCATTTACTTTCATTGTAAATGACTCACTGTAACATCTATTTTTGCTCTATTTTGAGGAACATGTTGAAATATTTTTTGTGGTAATCAACATTATGCACAAATGCTGACAATTGAGCTTAACTTGTATCCAAAATAGTCCTTTAATATAACTTGGATTAATAAATGCTGTAAAAAATGCTGTTTATTGTTAGTTCATTATAATAAATAGCAAATGTTAACAAATTGAACCCTACTGTAAAATGCTGCCATTTCTTTCATATAAACACTTTCAACTATTACTATTTACTTGAATATGCAAGTAGTTATAGGTATAAAGAGACACAGATATAGAGGCAGTGGGTAATAAAATGTGCATCTGGGACTCTGTCCAGGACTGGCTAATAAACTGATATAACATAAAGACTCAGACGTACTAGAATGAATGAATGAACTGCAGTGGTCTGTGCTGTGTCAAATACACACTAACAAGCCTCATCAATACCCCCATCCTGCAATAAACACACAGCGAATCTAATTCCTCTCACATTCTGTTTCCCCCCGTCACACGGGCGATCATACCTCTCTCCTCTGATCAGCTGTGCTCCTCTATGCAAACAATTTCAGCAGCACAAAACAGGAAGAGGACGACCAAGTCCGCTTGGCACTGTTTTCTAGCTCTACACCCTAAAACTGGTCTTACCAGTATGTCTGTACTTATGAGTTTTTCTGCTTTGTGTTTGACCTACAGCTGTTCGAACCACAGTTCACAAGAGCTTATCAAGTCTGCACACTTGCTTTCCTCCCTTTCCTCTTTTCTTCTTTAGACACTGGGTTTACATTGGGAGTGGCCACCAACTGTTTGAACAACATATAATTATATATCTTAAAGGACAAGTACACATACCGATTAATATGTCCTTACTAAATGTATTGTGTTTACTCTCAAACACGGTTGTTAATGAAATATTTGCACATTGTGGGAGTGTTTTGAGTGGGTGAGTGTGTGTTTGTGTGCCAGGTTTTGGCTACAATGTTTGGACCAAATGTCCCCACAAGAATAGTTAAACCTGAAGTGAGGTACAGTACATTGTGTTGTGTTAACGAGTGTTCTGCAGACATTTCTTTGCAATGTTTAAAGTGACTCGGTATAGTCTAAGGACAAAGTTGGAACTGAAAACTTGTTATGCGAGTTTTTCAATAACAAATTTATTTTTGGATTTGTACAATACAAACTAATATTAGATATACAAATTTTTTGTAAGTTTATGTGGTGCTAACTGTCTATTTTTATTTA
>NW_015538055.1:123994-129823 GCF_001515605.1 Sinocyclocheilus anshuiensis | reverse complement strand
AAAAAAATAAGAAATCAGGAAGGGGGCCAACACTTTTTCACACCACTGTATATATATATATATATATATACTACTGTTAAAAAATTTGGGGTCGGTAAATTAAAAAAAATAATAATTTGAATAGAAGCATCTGACGCTCACCAAAAGTTAATTTACTTGATCAAAAATGCACAGTAAAAACAACAATATTGTGAAATATTATTTCCATTTAAAATAACTGTTTTACATTATAATGTACTTTAAAATGTTATTTATTTCTGTGATGGCAAAGCTGAATTTTCAGCAGCATTATTCCAGTCTTCAGTGTCACATGATCCTTCAGAAATCATTCTAATATGCTGATTTGGAATAAAAATATTTAGTATTATTTTCAATGTTGAAAACAGTTGTGCTGCTTACAATATTTCTGGAAATGGTGATACAGAAAGTTGAAAGAACAGCATTTATTTGTAATAATTTTTGTAACATTATAAACGTCTTTACTGTTCATTTTGATCATTGTTATGTTTCATTGTGAAATAAGTTCTTAAAAAAATACTTTACTGAATTTACAACAGCTGCTCACAAGAAAGGCACATATTAAAGCTATTTATAAATCCTCAAATCCCCCAACAACAGGTAATAACTAAGCAAAAGCCTGGAGACCTTAATAAATTTCAAGTATGATTTTTCAACAAGTGCTCTGTGCCTCAGACATTTAATCAGCCCTTATGAGAAAAAATTTTCATAATTAAAGCACTGGCTAACAGGATCATGACCTCTGGGTTCGACTTCATGTCTTCTCATCTTAATATCACACCTGATGCCTCGGCCTCACACCCTCCCCCTCCATGCATAAACACTAATCTCTCCCTCCTCTGATTTTTCGGCAAGTGCGTCTCTTTTCAAGGTGACACCGACTGCTCACACCACACAATCCATCTCTGAACTCAGTGTACCACTTTTAAACAAGACAGAAAATCTTTCCAGTCCCTCTCGAGGCTGTTTCAAATATAAAGAGATAGTGATACCATGTGAACTCAGTGGGACCTTAATGCTCTGAAAAAAAATGGATTTCTCAGTCCAAATGAATTACCATTACATTTAGAGGTAACCTTGAATGAAGAGCTTTACCTCAAACACACCGCATGAACCTTCACAGACAGTACCGCAGGTTAATGTGCATGCCTAAATCAGTAAGAGGCATTATGTAAGAGCATGCTGACATTTTTGTAGTGAAAGGAGGGTCATTTTATATGGCATGCTACAAAGGGCATTCTCACTTTCTCATGCTATCACAGCTAATAGAGGTTAATTCAGTACAAAGGTGTGCCTGGGAGATGAATGCAGCAAATTTCAGCTAACAGCAGCTAATAGAGCGGTGTTTGTGTGTGTGTGTGTGTGTGTGTGTGTGACTGCGTGGCCAGAACACTCACCTTCATGGTGGGTGGTGCAGTGCGGGGAGGTGAGGGTGGACATTCTCCTAGAGGCACACTGGAGATGGTCAGCAGCTCTTGTTTCCTGCAAAACACACACACACACACACACACACACACACAGTTAGCCAGGCAAATGGTCAGCAGTCATTACAGTAGAAGTCATGGTAGAAGTCATTAAATATTTCTATCATTTATCTATCAGGAGACTTTGCATTGACAATTGCTTTTTTACTTAGCATGTTTGTGTAAATAAGTTTCACCACAATAAAAAAGGATTTTTTTAAGGAAACATATAGTTTAAAGAAAAAATATACTTTAGAAGACGTGTCCCAAGTTCTTAGAAATGCACTCTCTTATGCAGGTTTAATATGGTAAAACAACTTTTATACCTTTTTTCTGCATTTGGTTGCACCAAATTACTTTAATATTGCAGACAAACATTTTATTTTAAATATTAATGCAGTGTTAAAACATTTTCCCCAAATAAATAAATAAATACATACATATCATCTACATTTTGAGATTGCCTAATAAACATATTATTTTTTTTTTTTTTTTTTTTCAAAATGTAATGTCATTAGACATAAGGTTTATCCATACAAAGACTTGACCTCTTCTATGATGAACATGTTTTTTGTTTTTTTTTTGTAAAAAAAAATTTTCAGGGGATGTAAAATCAGAAATAGGAAATACCATAATCAAGAAATAAAATCCTAACCGAACACAACAATAACAATAATAATAAATAAATAAGTTCATTATTTGTAGTATTATTTATGGATTTTCAAATAAATTGATAAACAGATAGGAAGAAAAAAATTAGTGTCACATGACCCATTTTCGTTAATCATCTAATACTCTATGTTTAGTAAGCAGGTCTCAAAATATAGAATATTTCAGAGATTTGGTTCCCTCAAAATAACACAGGCAGATCAACACACATTTTTAACTGAAGACCAAGATATGGTAGTTTTGCACTAAAACAAAAGACTAGCCCTCAGACGTAGATGTACACAAACACGTACACACGAGGGCAGAGGGTCAGTGCAGTACCCTTTAAAAAAAAAGAACATGGCCTCCAGAGACTAAGGTGAAAGACTACAGGATAGAAAAACTCAATAACAACAATTCTTTTGTTTGCTTCGGTATCTGCACAGAGACAAAACAAGAACTACTCAGGGCAGCCAGCCCTGCAGACAAACTGCTGTAGGTGCTGCTGTAAAAAAAAGACGTAGAGAGGAGAGGGGTAAAGGAGAGGGGGGACGAAGCGTAAAGTAAGGTGTAACGCTCCAAGCAGGAACATGATCGCATTTTAAAAGCAGTTCTTTCAGCCAAAGACAAATGAGAGAGGGGCTACTTGGAATCAGAGGTTAAAATTAGTCAGGCAGACAAACTCTGGTCTAGAAATGAAGCTCCTTGCAGACAGTCTCAAGTGAGGGTCCATTAAAATCTTTCCTTACATTACACCTCTGAGGGTCATTAAACTCCAAAAAGATTGAACACAGGAAGATCTGACAATACATATATGAGGCTGTGAAGGTTTCAGTGAAAGATAAAAGAGAGTAATTTCAATCTGACAAGATGGAACCAATTACATATTTACTGACAATATTTATACATAATATTTAGTATTTATATCAAAATAATACCACAATAAACATGCCATGCCGACCACACTGTGTGTTTTGTGGAGTAATATGCATTTGCAAAGGTTTTGACTGTGGAGACTAGGGCCATCCTTAGGGGGGAGCAACTGGTGCGGTTGCACCGGGCCCCGTGGCGAACGGACTGAGGGGGACCGTAAAACAACCCTCTAACTTAATGATCAATATTACACAAATAGTAAAAGCCATTTTCTCATCTGATTAAAGACAAAATCATTTAAATGTGAAGCTGTTCTTGGACATAAATAAATAATAAAAAATATATAAGACTACCACGCAAAAACGTTTGTTTATTCAGTACAAACATGTCTTTACTATTCTACATCTTATAATTCCAAGTGTCAGAACGCTAATATTATTAAACCCCCACATTTTAGCATTTACCACGTTACTGCAGACTATTTGGGAAAGTGAATGTGCCTTTAATCTCTGAAACAACAGGAAGAAACGTAACATAATGATTTCTATTTTTTTTTTTTTTTTTTTTTCAAAATGTAATGTCATTAGACATAAGGTTTATCCATACAAAGACTTGACCTCTTCTATGATGAACATGTTTTTTGTTTTTTTTTTGTAAAAAAAAATTTTCAGGGGATGTAAAATCAGAAATAGGAAATACCATAATCAAGAAATAAAATCCTAACCGAACACAACAATAACAATAATAATAAATAAATAAGTTCATTATTTGTAGTATTATTTATGGATTTTCAAATAAATTGATAAACAGATAGGAAGAAAAAAATTAGTGTCACATGACCCATTTTCGTTAATCATCTAATACTCTATGTTTAGTAAGCAGGTCTCAAAATATAGAATATTTCAGAGATTTGGTTCCCTCAAAATAACACAGGCAGATCAACACACATTTTTAACTGAAGACCAAGATATGGTAGTTTTGCACTAAAACAAAAGACTAGCCCTCAGACGTAGATGTACACAAACACGTACACACGAGGGCAGAGGGTCAGTGCAGTACCCTTTAAAAAAAAAGAACATGGCCTCCAGAGACTAAGGTGAAAGACTACAGGATAGAAAAACTCAATAACAACAATTCTTTTGTTTGCTTCGGTATCTGCACAGAGACAAAACAAGAACTACTCAGGGCAGCCAGCCCTGCAGACAAACTGCTGTAGGTGCTGCTGTAAAAAAAAGACGTAGAGAGGAGAGGGGTAAAGGAGGGGGGACGAAGCGTAAAGTAAGGTGTAAAGCTCCAAGCAGGAACATGATCGCATTTTAAAAGCAGTTCTTTCAGCCAAAGACAAATGAGAGAGGGGCTACTTGGAATCAGAGGTTAAAATTAGTCAGGCAGACAAACTCTGGTCTAGAAATGAAGCTCCTTGCAGACAGTCTCAAGTGAGGGTCCATTAAAATCTTTCCTTACATTACACCTCTGAGGGTCATTAAACTCCAAAAAGATTGAACACAGGAAGATCTGACAATACATATATGAGGCTGTGAAGGTTTCAGTGAAAGATAAAAGAGAGTAATTTCAATCTGACAAGATGGAACCAATTACATATTTACTGACAATATTTATACATAATATTTAGTATTTATATCAAAATAATACCACAATAAACATGCCATGCCGACCACACTGTGTGTTTTGTGGAGTAATATGCATTTGCAAAGGTTTTGACTGTGGAGACTAGGGCCATCCTTAGGGGGGAGCAACTGGTGCGGTTGCACCGGGCCCCGTGGCGAACGGACTGAGGGGGACCGTAAAACAACCCTCTAACTTAATGATCAATATTACACAAATAGTAAAAGCCATTTTCTCATCTGATTAAAGACAAAATCATTTAAATGTGAAGCTGTTCTTGGACATAAATAAATAATAAAAAATATATAAGACTACCACGCAAAAACGTTTGTTTATTCAGTACAAACATGTCTTTACTATTCTACATCTTATAATTCCAAGTGTCAGAACGCTAATATTATTAAACCCCCACATTTTAGCATTTACCACGTTACTGCAGACTATTTGGGAAAGTGAATGTGCCTTTAATCTCTGAAACAACAGGAAGAAACGTAACATAATGATTTCTATATAGGCCTATAATTATAATTTAATACTTACAATGAACAGAGACATGGTCTGCAGCCTGCGAAATCTCGCTTCTCCTGTTTGAGCTGTGAAATTGACAGCACTCTAATCCAATTGCGTTGTAAATATGGGAAATAATTGGCAGCGAACCAGACAGTGAGTAGGTGTGTTCTATTTCAAGCGGCACTACGCTGCTAATTAGCGCATGACTTCAGCGGCAGCGTGTGAGATTTTAAATGCACCCAAATTGCTCCCGCACCGCAGATATTATACTCTGATCAGTCTGCGCTGTTGGGGGGGCACAAGGGGGGGCCAAGCATATTTTGAGGGGGGACCGTGCCACCCCTCTAGACACGCCCCTGCGAGGGGGGCCCCGCTCCCTACCTCGCACCGGGCCCCGCGTCAGGTCAGAACGCTAACATTATTAAAACCCCACATTTTAGCATTTACCACGTTACTGCAGACTATTTGGGAAAGTGAATGTGCCTTTAATCTCTGAAACAACAGGAAGAAACGTAACATAATGATTTCTATTTTAAGTGGTGCTGGTGCATCGCGGCAACACAAATAAGCACAAACTCTAAGGAGCATATATATATATATACGTATATTTCTGTCATGACAACTCTCGAAGGGATTGGCATGGTAATGTACATGACAATGTTAATGTATTTGGTCTTGGCGGAATAGATTT
>NW_015538055.1:122675-123642 GCF_001515605.1 Sinocyclocheilus anshuiensis | reverse complement strand
ATGAACAATACCGGGCAACACTAACTAAAAGGACTCGGACTTTTAAACACAGGATAACAAGGGACTAAGGAGACACACCTGGGATCACTGGAAATTACACATGGGAAACACCTGGGATGAAATTAACAGAATACGCGGGAGACAGAAACTGGGTCACAGAAAAACACACAAAACACGGGACAAAGTCTGACATAATGCCCCCCTCCGGAAGATGCTCTGGAGGTCCCTCAGGACAGACACGGGACAGTGGGCCTCCAGAGCAGTACCCCTTCGGGGCACCATGGCGGAGCAGGGGACCCAGGAGGCCATGGCGGAGCAGGCAGTTTAGGAGGCCATGGCGGAGCAGGAGCATTGGGAGGCCAGGGCGGAGCAGGGGCATTAGGAGGCCAGGGCGGAGCAGGGGAATCGGGAGGCCAGGGCGGAGGAGGGGACTTGGGAGGCCATGGCGGAGCAGGGGACTCGGGAGGCCATGGCGGAGCAGCCGCTCTGGAGGTCCCTCAGGACAGACACGGGACAGTGGGCCTCCAGAGCAGTACCCCTTCGGGGCACCATGGCGGAGCAGGGGACCCAGGAGGCCATGGCGGAGCAGGCAGTTTAGGAGGCCATGGCGGAGCAGGAGCATTGGGAGGCCAGGGCGGAGCAGGGGCATTAGGAGGCCAGGGCGGAGCAGGGGACTCGGGAGGCCAGGGCGGAGGAGGGGACTTGGGAGGCCAGGGCGGAGCAGGTAGTTTAGGAGGCCATGGCAAAGCAGCCTCCGAGGCCGCAGCCCTAGCCCCCGCCTCGGCCTCTCCTGGGCTTAACTCGGGAACAGGAGCCCCTCCTGGGCTTAACTCGGGAACAGGAGCCCCTCCTGGGCTTAACTCGGGAACAGGAGCCTCTCTTGGGCTGAGCTTGGGATCAGGGTAGCGCTTTCGAGGAGCTGCCACTGGAGCGAGCTCTGGGGCTGGAGCCGACACTGGAGCGAGCT
>NW_015538055.1:114917-122614 GCF_001515605.1 Sinocyclocheilus anshuiensis | reverse complement strand
AGCTCTGGGCTTGCCACATTATCGTCCTTTGGGCGTGCCACATTAACGTCCTTTGGGCTTGCCACATTAACGCTTAGCGGCCTTGCCACATTAACGTTCTTTGGGCTTGCCACATTAACTGCCGGCTGACTTGACTCGGGAACTGCTGGCTGACTCGACTCGGGAACTGCTGGCTGACTTGGGGGAGCCGCGGACGGTGGCGGACTGGTTCTGGCTCGGACACTCCCCAGACACCGGAAGACACCTTCCCTCTAACTTAGTTCAGTGGTGTCTGGGAGGTCCACGGGGCGATGGTAGTTGCCCCCGAGCCAGAACAGCTGATTAAGGATGGCGTCCTCTAACGCTGTCACCGCAGCGAGCTTGCAGAACGCCCTGGCGTACTCATAGAAGGGTAGATCGAGGCGAGCTAGGAGAATACACGGGAGACAGAAACTGGGTCACAGAAAAACACACAAAACACGGGACAGAGTCTGGCAGGTGGAGACATAACTAGATTTAGTCCAAAGAGTCCTCATGACAATCTGGTATTTTAAATCCTATTTTTTAACCTCAAAAAAAGTAAAATATAAATGATGCAGAATAAAACTATTTTTTACAAATCATCTCTTAGGACCTTACTGTAAATTATGAATGAATCATCCAGTGCAGCAACAAAGCAAATTTTCGGTTTTATTCTCTAGAGAGTTTCAGCATGAGTAGGTTATCTGGACATTACTAAAATATCACATTAGATGGAGGGACAAAGTCAATGTTAATGTACTTTGTTAATGCACATACTCCCTTTTTTCCTTTCCAAAATACATCCAGCACACAGAAACAGTTCAATTAGCCCAAAAGCCAAATGTGAGTGTGTGTCTGGCTGCCAGTCTTTCCATTCATAATAAGAAACACTGAGTAAACATCTATTCCATCTAGCCATGACTGCAGCTGCTTGAGGTACATGCTCCAGAACACCACGATTCTTGATGAAAATGGCCAATCATGTTCAAATTCACCTCTATACTGAAATCACATCTTTTTCCCAGCTGGGTCACCAGAACAATGCCAGCTGCCGGTGCGGGTCTAAAGTCAAGAGGCAAACAGATGGATAACAGTAGAGGCTGATGTCAAAGGTTGTGGGGTCAGTCCAAGTCTAAAGTATTTTGGCACAGATTCATCCAATTAGGCAGATGCCCACATACACTCTCAGAAATAAAGGTAAAACAGCTGTCACTGGGGCGGTACCTTTTCAAAAGGTACACTTTTGTACCTATTAGGTTCTATGTACACTTTAAGTACTAATATGTACTTTTAAGGTACCAAAATGGACCAAAATGCTATAATCTGTTAATATGGGCACTGGAATACATATGCACTGCATTCATATGCAGTCTGAAACCACTGTGGCTTTAGAGCAGGGGTGTCAAACTCAATTCCTGGAGGGTCGGAGCTTTAGTTTAGATTCAACCCTAATTAAACACACCTTATCCAACTAATCAAGTCCTTCAGGCTTATTTGAAAACTACATGATCTGTGTGTTGGAGCAGGGTTGGAACAAAATTCTGCAGGGCTCCGGCTCTCCAGGAATTGAGTTTGACACCCCTGCTTTAGAGACACAATGTAATGTGTTTTGCTAAAGGGAGTGTGATCAGCATTTTGACCGTCTAATCACATTCATTGCTGATGTAACTGCATCATTGATTACATCACTCTCACTTAGCATGAAGGGATGGGTCCACCCACAGGATGTAGATGAGTTTGTTTCTTCATTAGAACAGATTTGGAGAAATCTAGCATTGCATCACGAATGGATCCTCTGCAGGGAATGGGTGCTGTCAGAATGAGCCTGAACAGCTGATAAAAATATAACAGTAATCCACAAGTAATCCACACAATGCCAGTCTATTAAGTAACATATCGTGAAGCAAAAAGCAGCATGTTTTTAAGAAACGAATCCATCAAGATGTTTTTACCTTCATATTCGGATAAAAGACAAGTCCTCTATCCATAATATTGATTTTTTCAGTGAAAAAGTCGTCTTATCTGACGCAGGAGAGAAATGTGCACAGATCAAGCACCGTTTATAAGCATAAACAGTCCAAAACAGTTCTAAAGAAATATGTCGGTGGATTTTGGACAAAAGAAGAGGGCCTTTATCCACTGGAGCAAGCATTATAATGGATTATAGACTGGTATTTTGGTCTGAATTGACAGTTTAAAGTTAAAACATCTTAATGATGCATTTGTTTCTTATATACATGCAGCTTTTCACCTAACATGATGTTAATTGAAAGACTGTAGTCATATGGATTACTTGTGGATTATTGTGATGTTTTTATCAGCTGTTTGAACTCTCATTCTGATGGCACCCATTCACTACAGAGGATCCATTGGTAATTTCTCCAAATCTGTTCAGATAAAGAAACAAACTCAACTACATCTTGGATGAACTGAAGGCGAGTAAATTTTAAGCAAAGTTTCATTTTTAGGTGAACTATTCCTTCCTAAGACTGAATGAAGGCTTAATTCATTGCACAAGAACAAACTGTGATCAAGATTTCATGTGTTTAAATTCATAAAATGTATATGAGAACTGAAAGGTTTGCTGTGCCGTGCACAATGGAAAGATGAAGACTTATATATTATTTGAAAGCTATATGAAACTTTTTCCTGGTACTGCTTTTCGATGCTTACTTATGAATAAAGCCTTACAGCAGGCCAGAAACACAATTAACAATCACAGTAAAATCACACTTATGGGTTCATTATAATCTTATCAGCTCATAGGGAGAACTGGGAAGCTGCGATATCTCTAGTTGTCCAGCACATGCTGTCTCCTTTCATTTCCAGTCCACAGTTTCATCACAAGGCTGTATATCTGCCTCTTTAATTAGGACTGATTCAATACTAATCACATCTGCCCAGTGATTATGATTATCTAATGTTCCGGCAACATGCCTCATGCTTTGATTACACTCCAAAGAGAGAAAGACAACATACAGACTGAGTACTGAAAGTAGAGAACTGAAACACAGCCGTCTTGATTCTGATTGGTCGTAATATTTGGCGGGGACCAATTTCCTAAATAAATATGATCTCGTATCACTCTGTGGTCTCTTTTTTCTCACATAATAAAATCCTTTCAACTCAAAAGTTTGTTTGTTTTTTTTAACAAATAATATTGTTTTCATTGCATTAAATTGATCAAAAAGTGACAGTACGTACATTTATAATGTTACAAAAGATTTCTATTAGAAAAAATGCTCAACATTCTATTCATCAAAAAATAAAAATAAAATTATTACAGTTTTTAACAACAAAAATATATATTACACAACACAACTGTTTCAACATTGATAATAATAAGAAATGTTTCTTGAGCACCAAATCAGCATATGAGAATGATTTCTGAAGGATCATGTGACGCTGAAGACTGCTGAAAAATCAGCTTTGCCATCACAGGAATAATCTACTAACTTACATTAAAAAAAATTTTTTGAAAATGAAATGAAATTAAATTAAATGAAATGAAACAAAATAAAATAAAATAAAATAAAATATGAGTGTGTTTATTTATTCAATTATTTATTTGGAAAGCACAGATACTGTTTACCCTGTTGGAGTTTATTTTGTGATACTGACATGCTGACTATACATTATCACTTACTAATTAAATAGGATTGGAGATGACACTAGACAGGAGGAAAGGACATACTGCCAGAGGGTTGACAATTAAATCCTAATTATAAATGTTATTTTTGACCCATGAAAACCAATAATGAACTTGATCATTCCCTCTTTGATCATTTCAAATGACAAACTGCAGCCACATAACTGCAGTAATGGACTTAATATTCAGCAAATTAGATTGTTACCTACCAATGGCAGTGCGTATTTGTTCTGCTCGCATAAACTAATTTAATACACTCCTGTCAGGTTCATTGTTTTACAGATACATTATGCTCATCTGAGTCCGTGGCCTAAACATTTCTATAAGCTATGGTTACATGATTATTATGACAGCGTCAAAGCTCTGCTTGTCGGCTAAACTGACAGTCCACATGCCGAGGTAGTCTTTTATCATTCTTCTTCCAGAAAGGGATTATGGGAAGCAATACCAGTGTCTTTTAAGGATGTTTTTTCCTCAGATAGCAGTTAGAGTGGTCAGAGTGCTGCTTTCTGTTGTACAATGATATGTTGAGGCTATTTATAGAAAGTGAGAAATGTGGACAGCGGCCAGTGTCCCAAACATGGTGCACCACATTCAGACACACACACTTTGTGTACAAAAACTAACACACTCACAAATGAAAATGACTTGTACAAAGGTAATTTTGATGAACTCCATATGGAACTTTAATTAAGAAATAAACTCTGCTGAAACAGAACATTTTAACACATAAAAGGAACAATCGATACTGAGTGCTGTTAAAATCCTCTCTGCTTTTAGTCCCTGCTGTGCTAACAAGTATTAGAGCGGCACACAAAAGTCGCTCAATAGGGCTCAGTTAAAGCATTCAGTCTTTTTTCTTTGATTTTTTTTCTTGTTTAACTTTTGTAAACAATGTATTAAAGTAGAGGAATATGGTATTTTGCTATGACAATGTGTTATGAGTTTTATTTGATCAAATTCAAACGTATTCCTTCTTAACAGACTGTTCAATAACTAGTTCCGACAACAACAAAAAATAGCAGTTGTCAACCTTTCTATGATCACTTAATGACGCAATATTCACATCTGGCTTATTTATAAACCTCTACAAACTCAAACCAGTTGGCCCTTGACTTTTTGCACCTGTTCTTCATTTTACTCTACCTGAGATTTTGCCCACTGTCTGTAGACAATCAATAACTCAATTAATACAGCCATTAGTCCATCAGTCACCATTACACATTAGCAAGACTTGCCTCGCTACTATGGCAACTGCTCAAGGGCTGACATCCTATAGCAGCAGCGCAGGATAATAACTCTCAGCAGGACGAGAGTAGCAGTAAAGCAGTCAGGACAAAATTTTATACATTTATGCATGTTAATCATTCATTTTCCACAGAATAAAGCTAAAAACACAGTTTTAACTTTTTTAAGCGTTCTCCACCAAGTTCATAATACTGTGCTTAGACTAAGGAATAAAATCATAAAATAAAATAAAATAATAAAAAAATAAATAAAATAATAGATGAAGTGTCAAGTTAACACAAAGTCAATATTTTCCAGATAATATTTTAACATATTTTTAAAATGTATTTCACAGCATAAATGGGTTTTTATACATGTAAATATATACACCATAAAAAAATTACATTTGGTTTAATGTTACCCGCGATTTCTGTTAAATTCCAAATTTACTACACTGTAAAAAATGATTTTCCAATTTAATTTTGAAGTTGTAAAGATTATTCAAAATGTTTTACTGAATATTTCAGTCTTTCTATTTTACAATTCAATTTGTTAGTTGCCGTTTCTTCGTAATTATTTGTGAAATTTACTAGCAAACTCTGAGTAAAAATTAATTGAAAAAAATTCAGTGTAGCTACAGCATTTCCGAGAGAAAATGACTTCAAAGTAAATGCTACATGAAATTTTAATAGCTGTTGTTATAATTTAGAAATGGGGACCCACACAGTAGGATCATCATATTTGGGCGACTGTGGCATCTTCACTATTATAAATAGCATTACTTTTACTATAGTATTACCATGCAATGGTACTTTTTGACTTTACAAATCAAATAACTCTAAAACAAACCAAGAAAACAAGTAGCAGCAAGAGAACAGACCATATCAGAGAATAAAAAACAAACCTGTTTATACGTAATCCCTCTTTCCAACTGTCTGAATAAATCAAATTCATTCTCAAATCAGCGCTACCTTCCATCACCCGATGGAAGTTTTTTGCCTCCAGCATGACTCTGAGAGCAGCTTGTGTTTATTTGCCTATGGACAATTGGACAATTGTTCATTTTTGGAGGTTTACCACATCCAAAAGGTCCTGAAGAAGCCCTCTTCTGCCTAAACAAACTCATAGACTCTGGAGGAGTCTCAGCAGACCACCACAGGGGCCTTAAGGGGGGCTGGTGCTGGGAGTTTTTGATATCACTTCCTCCATTAAAGCAACCTGTGCTCCTCTGGGGTTTTTTAATGCATTAATCCTTTGTCCATATCACTAAATCAACAGTCTAACAGGAGCCAAAAAGAGGATGCCACAGGGTTTTGGGAGAGCGAGAAAGGGAGAGAGAAAGGGGAAAAGAAAAGTGACTTCTAAAAATACCCTCCTCAATTCAACTGCTCTGTAAATAGGCTCAATATACAACCTGCCAGTGAAACTGTCTCAGAGCACTTGTTAAGAGAGAAACGGTCACCTCATCTATTCCACTTTCTGATACAGTTCAATGAACCAATATATACACAGCATACTGTATACTTTTATTAAAAATATATACTTTTTTTAAAAATAATGACTAATATATGGACACTTACATGTATTCAAGGTGCAAGAAAAATGTGTTTTAGTTTTTACTCGGTTCACCACAACATTTAGTCATTAAAATTAAATTAAAAATCAAATGAACAACACTAATACAAAGTTCAACCAGATCATTAAAAAGACTTTTCAGTAACACTTTACATTAAGGTTCCCTTTATAAAGGGTTTATAAAGGTGTTAATAAATGACTAATAACTCATTTACAAATGCATTATAAATCATTGATATGCAGTTATAAATGCATGAGTAAAAGGGTGATTTTAATGCAATACCTGCCAAATAGTGAGCCATTTTTAACTCACGTTATAAATGCTTAACAAATATATTTATAAATACTTATTTCACTCAAAACCAGATTCCTGATTTATTTCATGATGCAGCAAAAATTTATTATTATAGCAAGACTGAAGGGTGTTGTATTTATGGTTTTCTCATTTATATCTCATGACTCGTGTCACTTTTCTTACAATGTTTCTTACCAGAATCTACTCTGTACCTTACCCATGATTCTCTGCAAAAGTTCATGATGCTTATCCACAGCAATGATTAGAAACTGATATATTTTGTTTATCAAGATGAAATTATCATCTTGATTTTTATTTTGGGGGGAAAATCATAAAAGCACACCCATGACTTGATGAGATATTAATATTGAAAATTTTAATTCCAATATTACCTGTGAACTTTAATGTAATGAACCATTAATTAATGATTTATAAACGTTAATAACTTGTGAAAGTGAGCCTTACTGTAAAGTGAACATCTGTGAACCAGTTATTAATGAGTTATAAATGTTGAATCAGTTATTAATGATTTATAAACGTTAATAACCTGCAAAAGTGAACCTTAATGTAAAGTGAACACCTGTGAACCATTTATTAATTAGTTATGAACATCATTAACCTGTGAAAGTGAACTTTCAAGTAAAGTGGACACACTAATCATTTATTAATTATTAATACACACACAGAAGGTTTTTTTTCTCGGTTAAATGTATTTATTATTGATGCACTATATCAGTAAACAAAACTACTTAAAGTACATTGTCATGTGAGATGGGTGCCCTTAGTAAAACTACTCAAGTTCAATTTAGGTATTTTGCCAAAATAGGACAAGCAGTGAAAAAAAAACTTCATAGAAATAACAGCTGCAACATACTTTGCATGTGTGCATAAGAATATATGCTTCTAGGTGTTATATCGAAGCCAATGAGCCATTATTTGGAACCTCAATGA